>NC_061092.1:16708060-16718060 GCF_015104395.2 Macrobrachium nipponense
TCCTTTTGTGCAATGCATTGATAACATTCCATTTGCTTATTAAGATGAATCCTCCTTGTATAGGTGCTAAGATTCCGAAGACAAATCCTCCTTGTGTAGCTGCTAAGATTCCGAAGAAAAATCCTCCTTGTGTAGCTGCTAAGATTCCGTTTTGTTTCTGTCAGTTAGTTAAGATCACTTTCTGTAACTGATCAAGTTCGCATTTAGTTGTTTCTTGTAGAGATGTTCTTATAAGCAACGAAGATTCCATTGTATTGTCACTTTTAAAGCGTCATTTTTTTTATAACTGATTAAGATCCCACTTTTGTTGGTGCTAGTTAAACCTCTTGTTACCTCCGGTAATCATTTGAATAGGTTTAGGAATGTAAAGGTAATAAAATTCGTAATCATTTGAATAGGTTTAGAAAGGGAAAGATAATAAAATTCGTAATCATTTGAATAGGCTTAGGAATATAAAGGTAATACAATTCGTAATCATTTGAAGGTTTAGAAATGAAAAGATAATAAAATTCGTAATCATTTGAATAGGCTTAGGAATATAAAGATAATAAAATTCGTAATCATTTGAATAGGCTTAGGAATATAAATTTAATAAAATTCGTAATCATTTGAATAGGTTTGGGAATGTAAAGGTAATAAAATTCGTAATCATTTGTATAGGTTTAGGAATGAAAAGATAATAAAATTCGTAATCATTTGAATAGGTTTAAAAATGAAAAGATAATAAAATTCGTAATCATTTGAATAGGCTTAGGAATATAAAGGTAATAAAATTCGTAATCATTTGAATAGGCTTAGGAATATAAAGGTAATAAAATTATTAATCATTTGACTAGGTTTTGACATTCGAAATGATTAATTAAGGAACCGTTTCTAACTGTATTATTTGAGGTAATGAATCGTTTCATTCTTCTTTGTAACTTCTTGAATTATGTAGTTATAGCAAGACTACTGCGTTTGCATGATATTGACTCGATGTCCTTGAGCGCCCATTATCAATCAATCAATTCTCTCTCTCTCTCTCTCTCTCTCTCTCTCATTCACGGGCACTGAAGAGCAATGCATTGATAGTTGCGTTTTATTTACATTAAGCCATATATAACTATGTTGTATATACACCACGCACACGTATATGTACATGTATATATATATATATATATATATATATATATATATATATATATTATATATATATATATATACAGAATCTATCTATGTATCTATGTATTTATCTGTCTATCTATCTGTATATATGTAGTATATTCAAGCTGTAAAATCAAACAGTGAAATACCTGTAACTTAGCGTTAAGATCTTTGTCAGTAATGGAAAATGGTTGAAATCTCTTTCGTAAACAGATAAAATATAGTTTTATCATTCCTAGAAACGTTGTTCTTTCTCCTATTTCTCATTGATTTACCGATTTTATTTAATTTTGCTGCTTATATTTTCCCAGGCAAGAGGTTTAGTTCTCGAACTTGAATTTTAAGATATGCTGATATGCTGATCTTTACGAGAGACAAGTCGGATGTCACATTCCATATTCTTCATTTGTATACTGGATTTTCCGCCATTCAAACAAAACAAGAACTACCATAAAATGCACATCAATAACCTCTTTGAAAGATATGCAACAAAGTACAAAGTGGCACGTAATAGCGAAAACTCTCAAATAGAATATTTATAGAATTTTTTTTCGAAGTTATTCGTAAGTACACAGTGGTACGTAACAGCGAAAACACTTAATAGAACATTTATATATTTTTTGAAGTTATTAGTAAGTACACAGTGGCATGTAATAGCGAAAACACTTGAATAGAATATTTATATATTTTTTTCGAAGGTATTGGTAAGTACACAGTGGCAAGTAATAGCAAAAACACTTAAAAAGAATATTTATATATTTTTTCGAAGTTATTCCTAAGTGCAAAATAGAATATATATATTTTTCGAAGTTATTCCTATGTACACAGTGGAATATTTATATATTTTTTTCGAAGTACACAGTGGAATATTTATATATTTTTTCGAAGTTATTCCTAAGTGCACAATGGAATATATATATTCCTAAGTGCACAATGGAATATATATATATTTTTTTCGAAGTTATTCCTAAGCACACAGTGGAATATATATATATTTTTTTCGAAGTTATTCCCAAGTACACAATGGAATATATATATATATATATATATATATATATATATATTATATATATATATATATATATATCGAAGTTATTCCTAAGTACACAGTGGAATATATATATTTTTTTCGAAGTTATTCCTAAGTACAAAATGGAATATTTATATATATTTTTTTTCGACGTTACTCGTACGTACTGGTGGCGCAGCTTTCGACTGGTAAAGGTCATCTTCGTGACTCGGCGTTGGACAGGGTATACCGATCCTTAGTTCCAGAGTTCTTTCTTTCTAGGTTGGCATTTCGGGACGTAAGGAGTCACGCCACGTTAACCTAATGTAACTCAAGCCAAGGAAGGCCACCTCTCTCTCTCTCTCTCTCTCTCTCTCTCTCTCTCTCTCTCTCTCTCTTTCTGGTAAGAACCGGAAATGAACTTGATATTAATCGAGTTTGAGAGAGTTTTGCCATCTTCGCTTATCGTTATTCGTATTGATTTTTTAAATAATTTTTTTTGCACTTCATTCACATATATCTCACATACTTCTTTTAAGTTACATTTATGAGTCTTTCCACGAAAAAACATATTAAGTTCAAAAGTTTTTTTTTTTCTGCAGCGTTATTTGTAATGATTTTTAGGAGTAGGATTGAATACGTTATTTGAGTCTGTGCGCTGTTCACTTCCAGTATGTGCTCACATATCGTGTTTCTGAAGCTCCCCCCCCCCCCCCCCTCCCGTTATGCCTTACAATTTGTTGATCTTTTGTGTCGGTACATTGATGGGTTTTCTCTGTGCAATGAAAATATCAACAACACCTGACGTGTGATTCTCTTGGTGTGGGAATACATAATCAGGTAAATCACTTTTTCACCCTTGTACAGTGTTCTCTTTAACCTACGCAAGCCCACCTCCTGCCATCCACCCCCACCTAAAGCTCCCAAACACCCCCTCTCCCCCTCCCCCTCATCCTGTATGTTTCTACCCATCCGATGCCCAAGTCTTTCTCCAGGGCGCTCTCCTTCCTCCTTTCCCAGCGCCAGGGCGCTACTCCGACTTTTGCTACCACCCCTTCCGCCCCAGATGGGATCGTGCCATCCTATTCCCCCTCCAACCCCCAACATGCCCGCTCCCCCTCCCCAGAATCCCCAACGTACCCCAACCCCGGATGAACATACCGGTTTTTTGCCCACAATGCCCTTTCTTGCTGATACTTCCACACCAGGTAGGTACTTTTTTTTTCTTTTTTTTTTTTTGCTTCTTTTCTTTTCTTTTTCCGGACTACGGACACTGACTTTATCACTCGCTGCCGTACCCCCTTCCTCCTCTCCCCCCTCTCCATCTCTCCCGATAAATGGGAGAGGAGAGGAAGGAGGAGTTTAGTGGGTTTGGTTGGGTTTTACACCCATTATGAACGCGTCTCTCGAACGTCACCTTCGCTGTCACTATTTTACATTTTTTATTAGATCGTGTTCAATCTCCTAAAGTTTTTTTTTTTTTTTTTGCTTATTTTTTTCGAGTCGAAGTTCAAATTAATCATTGATGTGTGTCGAAGTATCCTCATCCTCTCTCTCTCTCTCTCTCTCTCTCTCTCTCTCTCTCTCTCTCTCTCTCTCTCTCTCTCTCTCGCTGCGTGAGCTGACACATGAATGAATGTATATGTATATTCAATGTGATATTATGTGCGTTAACTTTTCGTTCCTGTAAGTGCATTAACGTACATGAAAATCATTTGCATGATAGGCATGTTCATCCTTGCTCGAGTAGTTATATTCTCTTCTCTCTCTCTCTTCTCTCTCTCTCTCTCTCTCTCTCTCTCTCTCTCGTCGATCTCAGGTTTGCTGACTGTTTGTCTGTGGGTTCATGTTTCGTTCCCTGTTACTTGCTAGCCGCAAGTGTCACTTGCATTTTTGTGACTTGTTACCGTGAATCTCAGACTGAGAATGCCTTTATCTATGAAATAGCCCGGGCCCGGAGGAGGAAATTGGGACAGGAGCAGAAGAGAGAATAATAATAGTAATAATAATAGTGGGAACAGTTTTCCGTGCCGAAAATGATGGCAATGGTTGCAGGTCCACAATAATATGGGATGGAAGTGTATGGTCTTTAGTGGATCTTAAACGCTTTCGAACCTTGTACTAGGTTCATCTTCAGTCAAGTAATAATAATAATATTAATAATAGTAATAATAATAATAATAATAATTCCTTTATTCCATTTCAGAGTTACATTGTATGACTACATTGTATATAAAAAACTTAGAATAGGGTTATTTTGTTTGTGACATTAGAATTAAAAAGAAATATAACTCTCTCTCTCTCTCTCTCTCTCTCTCTCTCTCTCTCTCTCTCTCTCTCTCTCGTAGTGCATGTCTCACAAGTAAGTTTAACTGTATTTGATTCCTGAATCGGACGATAAAGGGATGGTATGGGGGCCATGTCTTCAAAAGTTCTGGCATGCCTCTGTTGAATTAATCAGTGAAATATGTACCTAATTGTTATTCGACAGTTTGGAGTAGAGAGAGAGAGAGAGAGAGAGAGAGAGAGAGAGAGAGAGAGAGAGAGAAAAAACATACCTTTATTTTGTCTTGAAAAATGATTGAACCTCAAGAAGGTTTTATTCATCCAGATAGAGGTGAAGAATTTTATCTAAGAGTGTGTGTGTGTGTGTGTGTGTGTGTGTTTGCAGCAAAAGTGAACTACTGGACTGAAAGAGAACACTCCATGAGTTTGCGAAAGGAAGTGTTCATGTCGTTGCCCCTAATGGCCGGACAATTTTCTTGTCATTCTCGGCGGAGCTGAAATTTTTGATGTAATCAAAGTTATGTGCAGTTGCCTGCGTTCCCTGGAAAGGTTGACTTCCCCCGATAGCGCTAACGTACGCATGCGCACACGTTGTACCTTTCCTTATATGTATATGCTCACTTTAAGTGCTCAATCTAGGGCGAACTTATGCTCAAGTTACGTCTGCTACTTCAGCCACTTTATAGACTCATCATCAAGTTTATATATTTTGTGTATCACGTGAAGGATGGGGAGAAATACATACATACATACTGACTGACTGAATTACTTATTTTTCATGAGAATCTAATATATTAAGGGGCGATGACCCTGAAACACTACTTAAACCGTTGTATCAGTGACAAGTAGTTAATAGCCATAAACATAAAGTGAACCGATGCAGAGCATCATGGGAAAATTGCACTCGTTAAACTTTACCTAGATCGCCAGTGAACAAAAGGTATTGCCCTCAGTTTATATAAAGTATGCCTGCATTATGGTCATTTTTCGTATTATTTCACCACGAAGACATTTTGAAAATCTGTCGTAACCCACCCATCTCCAAATAAAGAAACACGCCTTTTATTTCTGTGCCGACTCGGTCCTGCTCCAAAGAATGAGGGCAGGGCCTCGACGAGGTAATCCTCGCCTCTTCGGGGGGAAAGAATTAATTGGATATATTCGCTTCTCAGGCCTTGACGAGGTAATCCTCACCTCTTCAGAGTGAAATCACTCATAAGATATATTAATTTCTCAGGCCTAGATGAGGGAATCCTCACCTCTTCGGGGTGAAATCATTCATAAGATATATTCACTTCTAAGGCCTCGACGAGGTAATCTTTACCTGATTGGAGTAAAGTCATTCATTTAGGTATATTCACTTCCTCTCTATATAAGTTCAATGCGACTGTAATCTAATAGCCATTTTTAACCAAGAAACTGTTCTAAGTAAGCCCAGACGTTTTGACGTGGGATTCTCTCAAGGTTTGCGCTGACACACGCTCCTCCTGCTCCTCCTCCTCCTCCTGCTCCTCCTCCCCCTCCTCCTCCTCCTATTCCCCCCCGTTCCCCGCCCTCCATCTCCGTTCATGAATTTCAGTCGCCCCCACCCACCTCTTCCATCAGCAACCAGACTCGCTTGTGTTCAGCTGCCTTCTTACCTGGAAACATAACCATTGATGCAAAACCATAAGGAGGTTCGGAGGGAGGAGATAATAGTAGTGTTCCCAAAGCCATTCGATTTGAAAGAACGCCGCGTTAGTTATGGAAAGCAGATTAATGAATATATATAATAATTATAAAATATAATTAATATAAATATAATATATAATTATATATCACATACATATATATGTATGTATAAGTGTATTGTGTACTATAATATAAATATAATATATATATAGATATATATATATATATATCTATATTTATTATATGTATGTATTGTATGTATGTATATTATAATGCATAAAAAATCACTGTAGATGCACATGACTTAATTAAATAAGCGAACACCACGGGAAAATGATAGGCAGAAATCCAAGCGCTTTCGTCTTTTATGAAGACATCGCGATGTCTTAATAAAGACGAAAGCGCTTTCTGCCTATCATTTTCCTGTGGCGTTCGCTTATATGTATTATTATATACATTATAATCAAGAATTTGTTCGTAGAAAAACCAGAATTAAACCTTATCTAGAACTATTCTTAAGTCTCTCTCTCTCTCTCTCTCTCTCTCTCTCTCTCTCTCTCTCTCTCTCTCTCTCTCTCTCTCTCTCTCTCTGAATTATTAAATGCACACTGCAAGTCTGTTTTCCGCGTTCGTAGCAGGCAAATGAGAGAATGAGTCAGTGCCATTGTTTGTCGAGTTCAGGAGGAAGAGGAGGAAGCGAAAGCACCCGAAAGCCACCTGGTGGTGGACTCCATACACGACGTTCGGGTAGAAGGTAGAAACCGTTCTTTTTATGAATGATACAGGAAGGTTTTCTTGCAGAGCGACAGATTAATTTCTCTTATTCCCTAGTTACTTCCTTCAATCTTGTGTTGATTTGATTGTTTTTCCTATAGAACTTAAGTCAATTCTAAATCGGGTCATAGGAAGCGCGATAGATTTATTTCTTTTTTTTTCCATACTTACTTCCTTGAATCTAATGTCGATTGATTTTTTTCCTATAGATCTTAATTTAATTCCGAGTATGGTGTATACGTATGTAAACACGCAAATACATAGTAAATTATAGTATGTTGAGCTCTAAAAAATATAACTATATTTATTGATTTTCATTTTTTATAGAGCAATACACGTTAATCTGACCTTCACAAGTAAAAGGATTTGAAACTATACTCTTGTTTTTCATCTGTCCATCCGCCTGTGGTGTTTTTGCATGGTAACACTGCGTCCCGGGCTTTAGATAGTTACATTCAGCTTACATTCAACGATTATAATAATATCCTATTTCGAATATTAACGGTGTAATTCGCATACAGTAAATTATTAAAACACTTTTCATTTACAAATGTACACCCAGATATCCTTTTATTTACCTAAAACTTACAATTAGCGTAACTATCTAAAGCCCGGGACGCAGTGTTACCATACAAAATCACCACAGGCGGATGAACAGATGAAAAAAAAACAGAGTATAGTCAAGGTAAATACTATTTATATAATTTTTCCTATCGAACGTATTTTAATTTTCAAGAAGGTCCTAGGAAGCACTGGAAGGATTTTAATTTGTTTATAGAGCAATGTGTATATATCTGACCTCTACTAGTAGCATGAAATGGGATTTGTCAGGATGAAGTTCCTCAGTGGACGAGTGGGTTGCATACACGCCTATCAAGCTGGTAGCCGAGTTCGCTCCCCGCTGCTGCCAGTGAGGAACCAGAGGAATTTATTTCTGGTGATTAGAAATTCATTTCTCGATATTATGTGGTTCGGATCCCATAATAAGTTGTGTAGGTCCCGTCGCTAAGTAACCAACTGGTCCCAACCACGTAAATAAAAATGTAATCCTTTGGGCCAGCCTTAGGAGAGTTGTTAATCAGTTCAGTGGTCTGGTTGAACTAAGATATACTTGGTCAGGGTGAACGCTTTTCCATCATATTTCGGTCCTCTCTCTCTCTCTCTCTCTCTCTCTCTCTCTCTCTCTCTCTCTCTCTCCGGCCTGTCAGTGATGTGGTCGGTATGGTGTTGGCGTGCCACCTCGGTGGCCGCGAGTTCGATTCTCGGGCATTCCATTGAGGAGTGAGAGGTGTGTATTTCTGGCGACAGAAGTCCACTCTCGACGTGGTTTCGGAAGTCACGTAAAGCCGTTGGCCCCGTTGCTGAATAACCACTGGTTCCATGCAGCGTAAAAACACCATACAAACAAGCGACCAGCTTCCTCCACGAGAGCACCAAGGAACACCGCACTTTGGAAAACGAAATTTTCGGAACGGAACTCTAAACAATGGCTTGACCGACAACACTGTATTTCCGGAAAGCATTGTAGTCTGGTATTGTTGTTTATATGGTTAGATTACTATCTCATTTATGACTATCAGTCGATTGGATTATTTGCGCATCCTGTGGACCCTCTTCTAGTCTTGATCAATCTATTTAGTCTTTATTGCTTTTTCGTATTGTATGTGTATATTAATCAAAGCTGTAGTAATTGTAGTTGTATTGGCAATGCCACATATGAGGCCTAACCCCTTTGGGGGGCGTTACTAGGTTCTTTGCAGCGTGCCTTCGGCCCCTAGCTGCAACCCCTTTCGTTTCTGTTACTGTACCTCGTTTCATATTCTCTTTCTTCCATCTTACTGTCCACCCTCTCCTAACAATTGATTCATAGTGCAACTGCGATGTTTTCCTCTTTTCACGCCTTCATGCCTTTTACTGTCAATTTCCGTGTCAGCGATGAACGACCTCATGGGTCCCAGTGCTTGGCCTTTGGCTTAAATTCTATATTCATTTCAGTTCATGTGAAGTCCAAATTGTGTTGCTTAATTAAGCAGGAAACTGCCATTTCTTCATAACCCCAAACAGGTTTGATTTTTCCTGTGTAAAGATGAATACTATCGAAATGTTACCGGATTTTTGTTCATAGATTAATTGTCGAATACATTGATAGGTTCGCCAGGATGCATTCGTCGTAAAATTCCAAAATGACGGACACTGAATATAAGAGAAGTCTGGAAGAGACAGAAGGTTCTTTGAAATGAATGAAATAAAATTTTCATTTTTATGAAAACTGCAAACTTCAGTCACCGTGGTGTATTTATTATCTTGGCATTGTCTAAAGGAAATTGCCAGTACCTTATCCATGGTTGTTAGTATGTACAATACATACATAGTGTGTGTGTGTGTGTGTATGTGTTTCGACTTAATAGTGGTTTATAGTGAGTTATATCCCCAAGAAGAAAATTACAGCTCATGAAACGGTAAAACAGACACAGTGAGCATAGAAGAACACTATCTTTTTGTCATCATAGAAGAATTCAGACACATTATTTGGTATTTTATCCATAGCCTATGACTCCTTGAACTTCTGATCAACTAACTTTCTTCCTTTGGTATGTCGGCCAAAGCTTTCTTTTTTATGTAAGTTGATTTTATTCATTGGTGGTTTATACCCCATTAATACGTGAATGGGGTATAAACATTATAGTCTGGTGCATAATGCATAAAGAGATCCCCGGCTAATCATTCACTGACAGCTCCCTAAATCAACGTATAAAACAAAAGCGAAATCTGCTCTTAATGAGACCCCGTACTTTCACCATATTGTTAGGAGGGAAGTACAACTCTTTAATCAGTCCCATGTACCAGCAGGTAGCATGGGGCCTTGTACTTCATCGGCTTTCAGGATTGTTCTGCCAAATGAGCTACCTCAACGGAGGTTGCGTAATTGAGAAAATATTGGAAGCGAACCAGCTAACTAGTCATGGAGGATTAAAGATGGTGATTTTAATTGTAACCCAGGAAATATAATGAGATCAGTGTGGGTTTCCAGTGAATGCTTATTGACCTGTGTGGTGAATTAAAGATTACAGTTTCTGTTGTGGTCCAGCTGTATGAAATATATATTACTATATAAAT
>NC_061092.1:16720560-16763060 GCF_015104395.2 Macrobrachium nipponense
CGACATGGAATTTGGGAAGGCGTATCAGATTCAGGTAGCTTCGCTCTGGAGCTTCAGTTCCTTCTGATGCATATTTTTCTCTTTTGTTTTCTTTTTTAATAACCGTAAAGGAAGAACGCAGAATATTAAGAAGTATTAGTTACTTTATACACACACAAACGCATATATATATATATATATATATATATATATATATATATATATATATATATATTCTTAAAAAATCACAGTAGATGACGTGACTTCATTAAATAAGCGAATACCAAAGGAAAATGATTGGCAGAAATTCAAGCGCTTTCGTCTTTACAATGTCTTAGTTAAAGACGAAAGCTCTTGGATTTCTGCTTATCATTTCCCTGTGGGTCTTTCCTTTATATACTTAGTGATATATAATATTATTATTATATATATAGTATATATATTATATATATATAATATATAGTATATATATGATTAATAGCTTTACGTTTCTTTTTTTTTCGGCTAGTTTGTAAGATGTTTTAATCACTTTAAACCTGTTAAACCACGTGACCCACCAGGAAACCAATATTGTTACGAAATAGGAAAGGCTCCAGTTGAACCTACTAGCTTCTACGCAAGGACTTTTTATATCCTACGGTAACTTCTGTAAAATAATTATACCAGTTGTATACATGGGTTTAAGTGTTTGTGTGTGTGTTTAGGTGTGAAGAGTACTTTCGCCTATTAAATTAATATTCACCAATCAGTTGAATTTGTGTAATTTGCGAGAACAGATCCCTCAACCAAGGTATAAATTACGATGTCTGCTTTTACGTTTCCATGATAAAAATTATTCCATTCTCTTAGCTACGGCAGTCACAATGCAGAATTCCTTGGTATTGCCATTTTGCGATGGACTGCAAGGAAGAAACAAGTTCTGTCGTTCAGAACAGTTTCTGACGTGGAGTACCTCAGTAGCGTGGTTGGTATGTTCTTTGCCTGCCACCTCGGTGGCCGCGAATTCGATTCTCGGGAATTCCATTGAGGGGTCAGAGGTGTGAATTTCTGGTGATAGAAGTTCACTCTCGACGTGGTTCGGAAGTCACGTAAAGCCGTTGATCCCGTTGCTGAATAACCACTGGTTCCATGCAACGTAAAAACACTATAAAAACAAACAAAACAAACGTGGAGCCACTCGTCATCATATTATTCGTGACGTCATGACTTTCAATCTATTTATTTGGATAAGTTGAACCTTCCAGATTTTTATCCAGCCTTTACTTAGCAGTCGTTCCGTATCGCTTCTTCCATCCTTTAGTATACTTACCCAGTTTTCATTTCTTCTCTCCAATTATCACTCCACGTTAAAGACCAAATCTTTCTGACCCGGCCCTGTTAGCGACGTGGAATGTGAATGTGAATCAGTTGAAAGAATAATAATAATAATAATAATAATAATAATAATAATAATAATAATAATAATTAATGCGTAAGGCCTAAGAAAGCAGAGAACAGGTTAGAGAGTCGAGTCCATGACAGAATAAGGGACTACAGACAGACACGTGATTTTGTAAAGAAAAGTTACACAACTTCCAGGAAGAATGGTAATGATAGGAAATACCCAAGCTTGCGATAGGAAAATTGGCCATTAACATTAAAAAAATCATTTTTCCGTTTGAAACCTGTTTCGCAATTAATTGAGTTCATAGAGTTCGTAATGATTACGTATATATCTGTTTAGGCAAGGTTGATATTGGACTTGCGTTTACTGAAAAAAAAAGGGCACTAAGGACTCATCCAAGAAATGCTGTTGTAGGACAAAGATGTTAACCTGAGGCAAGCCTTATATATTGTACTGGAATATTTTTCTGGAAGTGAGGTTAATGAGTCATATTTCCTTTTTCAAGAGAAGTGTCATGCAGTTTTACACGAAGGAGGAAATTTCCAATTGCTTGCACAAGCGTTGCGAGAATTCCCCGTTTCCTTCATTTACTCTTTGTAATTGGAAGTCCAATCACTGAGCTCTATGTTGCTGCTGCTGTTGCAGCGACTCATTGAAAATAATAATGACTTTGTGAAAAGCCATATTTTGCTACCGTTCCGACTATATTAACGCACCTACTGCATGCAGGGCCATGCTTCGTTATTAGTCGTGTAGTGACATTGCCATGTTTGATTTTTGTATAAATTTTGATTGTGATACACAGTGCTAGATAGTTGATTTGTTTAATATGGCGATGGATATTGGATGCATGTAAAGGGACTCGCATAGAACAAGTGTTATTGACATCGCTTAATTGTCTTTCATCATTTGATGTTTGTGATTTATATATGTATATGTATGTTTATATATATGTTATATATAATGTATGATTTTAGTTTTCACTATATATATATATATATATATATATATATATATATTTGGTATTGTATTTTATAGTTTTCACTATTATAATACGATAATGTGTGTCTGTATTTATATACTTCACCACTAAGCAGTGTTATCTAAAAATGAAACGGGCTATGCCTTGACTCCAAGTTCAAACATTAAAAATCAAGGTTTTCGATCTAGTCTCTTTTGGTAGCTCACGCAATGCATATGCTTTAGAAGAGGGGACGGTTGCACACGTTGCTTGAACAGAGACCTTTTCACTTTCAAGTTTTTGCTTGAACCGTGAGTCGTCAGAATTCAAATCAGTTATTCAGAATTAGCGCTGCAGCACGCTTACCAAACACTTGGAAGATATATCTCATTACTGTCAGTGTTTTTGCAAGTAAGGACTTTTCATTAAGGCTGTTTGCAAGTTGGATCATTCTCTTCCCTTGTCTTCAGGGGATGTATTTAATTTCGGGATGGATGGCAACTTTAATAGTAATATCTTTTCTATTATGTCTTTGTATTTGGTTAATGAGTTGAGGTGAATGTGCCGCAAAGTGTGGCAGTTGAATTATGTTCTGAAACCTTGTTAGACCAGTCCAGGCTTAGGCCAGCATGGGCACTTGAGAGCTCCCAAGAGCTGCCGATAAGATTCTTAACCGTCGGTTCTCTGTTGTTGTGGGTAGGTACACCCAGACACACTACTGTTTTTATCATTAATTTACTTTTTATATCATTAATTTCCCAGTCATATCTTGCATCCAGTTATGTATTGATGATCGATTTGCAATTCACATGTGGGAGTTCTATGAATTGAGTAATTCTTTATATATTTTTATGATTGTAAAAAAATCCATTAAGTATTAAAATATATTTCTATGTATAATATATAATTGTGGATTTTTTTTTAACAATTTGTTCTTCACGAGACTGTTAACTTCATAGCATATATTTATGTGTAAATCTTTGCACAATGCAGGTAGAGGTACTGAGTCGTATATAGTTATGCAGAGTAAAAAGAGACTTGGTCCTAAATTGTAGACGGTACGTGGTGTCTCTTGGGCAGGGACTTGCTGTCTCGACCTTCTCTAATATTACCGTTTTTATGGTATGGATTCACTAATAATGATAACAAGAATAAAGGTTAGTTATATGTTATTTCTAAAAGTTTTGCAGTACATTACGGTGGTCGGACTTGACGTCTGAAATTATAGTTTCCCGACAGGAAATAACAGTACCAGGCTCCTACTGTGTATTTTCACCAGGTGGACGAGGGACAGCACCTTCGATAGTGATTGATTTATTGACTCCCTAAACTGTTATATCAGTGATCCGTCCAGTCTCCAAAGTGCTTTCATATATCTGCAGTTGGAAGAGCGGCACAATGCAGTTTCTCATTATTTATGGGAGAAAAATCGACCAGAAACCAATTTGATCGGAACTAACTTTTGAAGAATTTGACATTTAATGTATTCCCGATAAAACCTTTTCAGTTGATTCCGCGTGGTATAAGTAACGGATCTACGATTGTCCCCTTGTGTGTGTGTGTGTGTGTGTGTGTGTGTGTGTGTGTGTGTGTGTAGATGAGAAAGAGAGAGAGAGAGAGAGAGAGAATTTTTCAAGATATTTGCTCAACTTTCTTGCATATTTTGCATTGAAGAGCGCCATGCATATTTTGCATTGAAGAGCGCCATGCATATTTTGCATTGAAGAGCGCCATGCATGTTTTGCATTGAAGAGCGCCTTGCATATTTTGCATTGAAGAGCGCCTTGCGTATTTTGCATTGAAGAACTCTGGCTGCCATTCGTGTTGATGGGATGTACTTCGAAGATTTGGAATAACAGTGATTGGAAGGTTGTTTATGTGAACTTTAATAGTCAAAAAGTCATGCAAAAAGTTTAGTTTTATATGAGTCCTAATTTAGCAGTGTTTCATTTCCTACCTCCGCAGTCTGCTGACATTCAGTCAAGACAGTATTGAGGGAGAATGATAAGTAGCCATTATTTGCATAGTGACAAGATTGCAGTTTCTAAGACCTCGAACGTCAAGCTTACTTTGAATAATAAAATGAAACTTCTCCTTTTTCGTCACCAAACCAATGACAATGATAGCACGACTGTCTGAATATTAAAATTATAAAAAAAAAGATAAATAATTTAGTCCCATGTAATTTCAGTTATACGGACAGAGCTTTTCACATGGGAAAAATTAGGACGAAAATAAACAACGTAGTAATTCCATTACCTCTGCGGTAATTGGCTTTATTTAATTGAAATATTTAGACTCGCGGCGAGGCGGCTGGGCCAACGGATCATTCAGCGTTGTATGAATCGGGGGGAACTTCGTTTGCGTTTAGTTTCCATATATTAACTTTATAAGCTTGATCGTTGCTCTGCGCGAAAGAAATGCAGCTTGCGACTTTCAGAGTTCATTTTTTTTATTTACTGGTATAATGAAAGAATATATTAAAATGAACGTACATGTTAGCAATGAGAATGATCCACTGGAACAGTCATAGTAGCGTATGAATGGTACAGATTATTTTGTTAAGAATAAAAGCAGGTGACATCCTCCATCACACCATTGAGGCACCATAATAAATTAAAAAAAAAAAAAATTGTGATTTAGAAAAAAAATTATTTATCAACAGCTGGCTGTTCTGAAGGTTGGCGATTGATTCTAAGGTCTATTTTCTTTTCACTGGATAGTTACAGTGCTGGCATGCAAAATTATTCAAATGTATAGTGAAATTTTACCATCTGGCAGTGCGGTTGGGTAGTAAGATGGTGAAATTATCATAGGAATTAAGTATATTTCAAGTCGAAACAATTTAATTTTCTCTGGTCTTGTTGGTATGGGAATGTAAGGTATTGCAATACCTGACAACAGGTTTTTTTTTTTTTTATATCACGTACTCCGGCCACGAGAGTTACATGTAAACTGGCAATGTGAAACTGATGCGTTTCATGCTATTGTGCCATCTCTCTCTCTCTCTCTCTCTCTCTCTCTCTCTTCTCTCTCTCTCTCTCTCTCTCGTATTTTATTTTCATGGGAGGTAATCTGGAATGCTGAAAAGGTTTGTAGTTATTGCCCACGAATTCTTTTAATTAGTTTTTAAATTTTTCAGTTTATGGCAAATTTATTCTTTAACAAAGAGTTGGTCGAAAGTTAATAAAACTAGGAAAACAGATAATTCCACATTGTGGTATATATATATATATTTTTATATTATATAAAAATATATATATATAATATATCTATATATATTTTTATTTTAATAAATATAATAATAATAATTTAATATTTTTTTGCCGGGGCAAGAGGTATTTGAAGCCGAAATGTTATACATAGTTATTAAAGTTAGCTTTACAGCTTATTGTATGTAGAATTGTGGTGTGCTTCCCCTCGCAAGGCTAATCTACTGTTAATATTTTTTTAAATGAACACAATGTTATTAACACGCATTTTTATGAAAAAAAAAAATTCGACCGATTGCTTATCGGTCCCTGTATATATATAAAAAAAAAGAGAAGCCTTGTCGAGAAAACATAATTGTAATAAAATGCAGATAAAAATAACAATTGAACAGATAGCATAAACTGTAAATAGTTTCATTGGAAGGTACCGTAATTTGGTTAATTAGTCTTCATAAACGCTGAATGAGAAACCTTTAACTGCCTTTATAACTTGAGAATTATCAGCTGGAAATAATGAAATTTTTAAATGCTTATATAAGATGATTTAAGTAAAGTTCCCCTCCGTAGTGGGTTAGTGCCATCAGTACACCTCACGTGGTGCAATGTAGACATTACTGAACGACCCTGCTCCCTCGGCACCTATAAATTTATTATTAAGCTACATCACTTTTTAGCCTTCACGGCCATTCACGCTTTTATTCTTGAGTTTTCTTCTAGTTCCAGCTTCAGATGCTTGTTCTTCATATCCTTTATTTTCTGGGTCTTTTTTTCTCGCTGTCCAACCACTCAAACTTCCTCTTTTCGCTGTCTCAAGTGCTGAATGACCGAAAGTGCCCAGCGCTTGGCTTTTGAACCGAAATCAGTCATGTTAATGCTAGAGTTTCTTTAGAAAAAGGGACCATTTTAATTTTGACAGAAAATATACAAAAGATAGAAACATACATACAAAGTGTTCCCTTTTGACAGTTTTTTTTTTTTTTTTTTTTTTTTTTTTTTTGGCTTGAAGTCAAGACAAACAGAACGTTAAATTACGAAACCTCTATTCTCATTCACCAGTGTAATCGATGAGGATTAAGCATGGAAAATTTTTGTGCTGGATTGAATAAATAACAGTTCATAAAATTAATTTTTCTTAAATTATGATTCGAAGTAGGTTTCTGGCAAGGTGGAGTAAATGCGGGTCTCTCTCTCTCTCTCTCTCTCTCTCTCTCTCTCTCTCTCTCTCTCTCTCTCTCTCTCTCTGTGAAAACTGCAATAACAGAATGAAATTCTTATACTCTCATTCTGGTAGGAGTGAAATTTAGATTGCCAGATACTTGCCGAAAGTACATCATTTCAGTGAAAAATTAGAAGCTACGATTGCAAGGTTGAAGAGTGAAAATAATAATGATAATATCAAACTAAAAAGAGCCGATTGTGTATACCAAGGAATTTAATGAATGTGAAACCAGAGGATGGAAAGGAATTCTAAAAGTTGGATGTGCTGGGAAAAGAATGGTAACCGAGTTTCGCCATAGGATGGTGGCCAAGTCTGAGAATGAATGTTGACTTGGTGTTAAATTACAGGCTTTGTGTGTGTGTGTGTTTGTGTGTGGGCGTTCACAAGATGGTTATTGACGCCATAACTACGTATTCGTTATATGGTGCTTTGTACTTCAAACGTTTTTTCCTTATAGGTTATAAACATTGCTACAAGTGTTCACTTATTATTCGGTAAATCATTGAGTGTACATAAAGCTCTCTTGCTGTTTAAAAGCATTGCAGCTTTTAAATGCATACCAGCATGCACTGTAGTATATATTCACTCGACCAAATGGCGTTACAGCGGTGGAAGGCTCCATATTTAGTATTGGAATGTTTTCCTTAGCTATGCATACTGTTATGCATAATATAACAGCTGTTTTTTGCCTGCGAGAATTACATTAATTTTGGACTGCCACACGCACACACATATGTGTGTGTGTAGGTTGATGGGTGGGTGGATATATATATAATATATATATATATATATATAATATATATATATATATATATATATATATATATATAATGTGTGTGTGTGTGTGTGTGTGTGTATGATGTATGTATGTTATAAACAGAATTGGGTCCCTAGAGATTGCAAACGAAGCAGAAGGAGAAAACGATGGATTGTGACGAGCTAAGATGATGATTATATATATATATATATATATATATATATATATATATATATATATATAATATATATATGTATGTATGTATAGATACTATATACTATATGTATATAATGTTGCGTTACAACGGTATCTTCAAGCACATTATTTACTCGGTACTCGCCTATTTCTCTGTTTATATTTCATGTACTGTAGCAAAGATTTACGTGACACCGCTTAGTGGTGACGTAGACCAGCAGACGTGACGTATGACATTCCTGCCCCAATTCACGTGGCAGCGGTATGGCAAGAATTTGATTTCATACAAAGCCAGTCATTTCCATGACACTGAACATTTGCACACTAGAAGTAAGTATTGGTAGCCAATAATGTTTTTTTAAGCACGTATTAAAATTGCGAGAGACTCCTAGATGCGTGTACAACTAAAGCTAGATATTTTTTGTTAAATTCTGAATTATGAGTACCAGTCTTTTTTTTTTTTTTTTTTTTTTTTTAGTTCAGTTTGGTCTTACGTAAATACAAATCATTGCCTTTTTTATTTATATAAGCGTTTTTCCCCAGCGCCAGAGGGAATGCTCATAAGCAAAAGGCTTTGGTTTGTATACTTAGGAGAAGTACAAATTACATAAAAAATTTGTCTTTTTCCAAGCACATGATGTGATTGGTAATACGTATCAGTCTTTTCATTTCAAGTTTTTATTGGCTCTGGGATTTACTAATATAACTAATATTTGATAGAGCATTACAGTTTGTACATATAATAGCAAGTTCTATGATGGTCTCCACTATAGTCTTTCGCTTGTCCTAATTATGGCAAGGTAAAACTTGGGCTGACATTTTGTCCCTCATTAGTGACTATTTCCATTAGATTATATAACTTTTTTTATAGCACTTTTGTCATTTTCGCCATTTTACCACATTACCTTGATGAGGCGGATATTATTTCCCATTTTTATTTGTGTTTTCTTTACAGTTCACATGAAAATATAAAACATTGGTCCCGGTCGTTTTTGCTTTAAAACACACTGAATCCTGTCTGCTGTTCCCAGTCGTTTTTGCTTTCAATCACACTGAATCCTGTCTGCTGTTCCCAGTCGTCTTTGCTTTCAATCACACTGAATCCTGTCTGCTCTTCCCAGTCGTCTTTGCATTAAAGCACACTGAATCACACTGAATCCTGTCCATTGTTCCCAGTCGTTTTTCCTTTAAAGCACACTCAGTTATGCCTACTGTTCCCATTCGATTTTGCTTTAAAGCACTCTCAGTCATGTCTACTGTTCCCAATCGTTTTTGCTTTAAAGGACACTGAACCCTGTCCACTGTTCCCAGTCGTGTTTGCTTTCAATCACACTGAATCCTGTCTTCTGTTCCCAGTCGTTTTGCGTTTAAGCAAAAACGAAAAGGAAGAACTAAATTGACCAAAATATTCCGGAACTTCTCTTAACAACTTGACATGTATGGTTTCTTGCCTTTTACATAGTATGGAAGTTTATGGTCGACCTGTTAAGAGCATAAGCCACAATCCTATTTCCGTTAGTCTTGTCAAGCACGCATAAATTGTGCAGACGCACGCTATACACACGTACATACACGTAAGCTTCCAGGGCAACGTTTTTCTCTTGTACAGTTATTGTTGAATATCAGCGCAAATTCCAGCATTTTAATTATTTGTTTGGCTTTAAAGTTTCAATTTTATGTAGCCTTGTCTTTGCGTTTTTATTTGCTACCTTTCGGCAAAAAGCCAGTTTTATTTATTATTTTTGTTTCAAGTATTCTCTCTGCCTGTTACTTCTTTTTTACTCCCAAATCTTCAAACTGTATTATTTCTTTGTTACTCACTCTTTATATATATATATATATATATATATATATATATATATATATATATATATATATATGTTTGTGTGTGTGTATTTAATATATATATATATTATATATATATATTATGTTTTGTTTTTTGTGTGTTCAGCCACAAATAACACAGCATCAAATTCAGTTCAACCTTACACAGACGTTACACGCAAAGAACATTGTAATCGCATCTACTCTGACGAGGGATCGAACCTGGGGTTTTTTCTCTGTGAGATTCTAGCCAGGGAACGCGATATCTTTTGATATTACATATAATCCCCATTGACTGTAAATTATTCCCACGGTGAAGATGATTTGATAAGAAGGGAAAATTTATGTCTTAATATTTGAAGACAAAAATGTACGAAATTGTCGTATAAACATTCACAAACATATAATATACATACTTGTATGTGCATATACTTGAGACATTTTCTTAGCAGAAAAAGGAAGATTTGAAGTATTGGCTGACATCCAAGAAGGTTTTGGATTGAAGAGCGTGAAGGATGTGTGCTCGGCATACAAAGGAAAACGTTATCATCTCAGGTCATCTTGCATCATGGTGGTTTTTGCTTGTGCGCGCTTTGCACACACACCCTTCCCTCCCTACCCCTCAGCTTTTGCCTGGTTCTCTCTCTCTCTCTCTCTCTCTCTCTCTCTCTCTCTCTCTCTCTCTCTCTCTCTCTCATGTTTTAAGCTTTTTGTACTTGACTAAAAGGCTTTGAAGAAAACTCATTATTATTATTATTATTATTATTATTATTATTATTATTATTATTATTATTATTATTATTATTCTATTGAAGGAGATACCTGCCTCAGCTGCATTGCTGAAGCAGCAATCTCCTTCAATAGAACATGCTTTAAAGAGAGTCTTCTACCTAAATACATGTGTTATTATTATTATTATTATTATTATTATTATTATTATTATTATTATTATTATTATTATTGTTATTATTATTATTATTATTATTATTCAAAAACCAGCATTTCTGTGGAATAAAACATAATGGTCATTCGCCTGTGTAGCCATTTAAAGGAAAATAGCTTAGCCAGTAGAAAGAAAAGTATGAATATTGAAGAAAAAATGAATGAAAAATGAGAAACGCCAGAAAAGGTGAGTTTCTTCATATCAGAATATTCCCAGTGAGGTGATAAATGCCACTGTTACTGTCGATTATACAATTCCCATGACCTTCAAATATCCAGACAGCGCTAAAGGTTCTTTATTTCGTCCTATCTTAGAGACCCCGTGTCATTGCTTTCTGCCTTTCACTTCCTATCCGTTTCTTGTAAATGTGTCTCTCCTTCCCCTCGCTGTCCAACTTCTTTAACTTAACTATGCTCCAGATCATACCTCGTAGCCCAGAACAAATCTTTCTGGTGAGTTCTGTACGTGGAGAAATGTGACTGGTCCCAGTAAAATACTTTCATAATAATTAGCTCGAATATTTGATTATTATTAGCTCAAAAATTTTATTATTATAAGTATGCTGATATCTGGCTTTTTTTCCCTCTCGTGGAGGATACACGATACTTGCAAAAGTTATTTTTTAAATTATGTATGAATATTGCTCGATGTTGTTTGGATGAATATCCAATTTAAATATATGAAGAAAATAAAAGCTTTGATGCATTTGGTTGTGATGTTTAAAACGGTTTAAAATTCTCCCTTTTCAGAAACAGTACTCTGTCCTTCAGAGAACCGGTTACAATGTTGTCAGGTAAATCCGTTGCCTTGGATGCCAGCGACTCGAAGTTGCATCTAGTGCAGTGCATCTTATTTATGCTAAAGAGTATATCTAAATTATTCTAGAGAAACCTAGAGAAACTTTGCAAATGATGTTAGTACCTCTTATTGTCAACATAAAAAAAAAACTGCACGTTAGTGGATGTATTAGTAGGATCCGTTGTCATTCCCATTTTTTGCGAAGATAAGTACCAGCGGTAAGGACAAGTATAGAGAGAGAGAGAGAGAGAGAGAGAGAGAGAGAGAGAGAGAGAGAGAGAGAGAGAGAGAGAGAGAGTGACGTTGCAGAGTGAAACTCCGAACGGCTAGATGGACTTACCTCTTACTTCTTCACGCATTGAGTTCTCTGTTATGAACCAGGAAGTATGACAGATGGAAGAACGACTGTTATTCTTTCAGTGCTAAATTATGACTTTTTTCTGCGTACGCCAATCATTCTTTTTATTTTTTAATCATTTGATCATAAATGTGTATACCTACGTAATTACGTCCTTGTGTTGACTGGATATGCACGTGGACTTGTGACCAATAACCTGGGAGCAAATTCATTCCCAGCGTTAGCCGAGCGTGTACTACTACTCATTCAGGGCACCTACTAACACAACCCCTATTCTCTGGGATGGCTGGGCCTTGTCTAAGTGGAGTCTATCGAGAAACCTATCAGACTTGAGCATGGTTTAAACTCGGGATGAAGCTTAGCTGATGTCGCCAGCGATTTGTGTTTAAAGCACTAATAAGATAGCTGCAAAAAAAAAAAAAAAAAAAAAAAAAAAAAAAAAAAAAAAAAAAAAAACTGGTCACGACCAAAACCGCCTTTGTAGAAATTTTCCGCGGCATCAGTCACGTCTAATATCTGGAGAGAGAGAGAGAGAGAGAGAGAGAGAGAGAGAGAGAGAGAGAGAGAGAGAGAGAGTTCTCGCGTGTATGAGTGACTTTACTTCAACTCCAAGATGCGCTGTTTCTTACCAGAGAACAAAACACTGCCTCATCGGAATATTGATAGTGACAGATTAATGTGAAACTCGTTAATCAGGAGACCGCAGGCTCATCATAGAGAGGTGACTTATAAAATCAGACGGGGATGATTATGGCACATCATGTGCATTGCGTACGTGCGAAAAAGTGGTAATTTCCCCCTGCTGATGTGCAGAGCTTGGGAGATGAGTTACCGCATCGTTTTAATCGTTAATGACACATCAAGCTCACCCGGTCGTTACCGGGACGTCGCGCTACTTGCCGAAGTTCACGAGCTTGAGCCGGGTTGGTGTGAGAGCGCTTGATGTGCGAATGCTGCGCTCTTGCGGGTGCGCATTTGTAATGAAGATTGAACGAAATGACTCGTCATGCGGTTTGGATTTTTTTTTTTTTTTAGATTATTATTTTTTCATATTTTCGATGCCGTTATGATGAGCGATAACTGAATAATACTTTTAAATTTAGTTAATTCGATTCTTATCTGACTATCTGTGTCTCGATTTTTATCTGTATTTGTGCCACTGACTGATTCTTTTTTATTCGACTCTTATCTCTGCATCGTTGATTTCTTTTGATATCTGTGAGAGACAGCACTGACGGACACTCTCGCGGACTTTGTCTCATCGTCTCTCTCTCTCTCTCTCCCCTTTCTTCGTCTCGTCACGAAGACAGTGTGTGGCGCTAATGCTCCTTAAACAACGAAACCCAAGGAATTGATGGCACCCTCCTGTAAGCCATCCTGCACTTCCGGTATGCCTCTCATTCCTGAGGAACTGCCTCGCCCCTTCACCTACCCCTACCTCCCCATATCCCCCACCACTAACACCCGTGTCCCCACCTCCCCCCTCTTTTCTTCTTTCCACATTTCTTAAACCGAAGTTCCTCCTCTTCTTTCATCCTCGTAACTCTTCTCCACCTCATCGTCACTCCGCCTGTCCCACAGTTCTTTTCTCCAAGCCTTCCTCCCCCCACCCCCCCCCCTCTTCCCCCCTGCCCAGACTCTCTCTCTCTCTCTCTCTTCTCTCTCTCTCTCTCTCTCCTCTCTCTCGTAGTATAGGAAGCGTCCTATCAAACAGGGTCTAGCGCAGGCATGCTTCCCTCAATCACCATTTCTTTCTCCTTCCATCTCTCTCTCTCTCTCTCTCTCTCTCTCTCTCTCTCTCTCTCTCTCTCTCTCTGAGTGTACACCCACCCTGCCTTGCCTTCCCCGAATGGCATTGGATACGTTTTTCTTTTCGCGGTTTTCTGTTCTTTTTTCGGATTTCCTTCATCAGCAATTCGTAGTGGGGCCGATTTTCTCTTGTAGGGCTTCAGTAAACCCCGGATATACTTGTTGAATGTGTATCCATTCATCCGTGGACTTGCTGCTTTTCTTAGTTCGCACGTTACGTGTAGTTCTTGTCTTGGCGTGTGTGTGTACGTGTCTGTTTGTCTGTTTCGTATATGTACATTCGTAGATACGCTCAAATGACTTATTTGGATGGGCAGGAATTAATTTCATTCCCTTGCTTATACTTTGAACACCGTATATGTCATAGAGTTCAGTTTGATGGTAACTTTCCTGTAAAAGTTCAGCACTCCAGGTAGCTTTAGCTTCTGATATTTTTCAGTTGTATTCACAATTATTACACACTTTCAAGTATGTACAATTGCAGAAGTATTTCATACTTTATGTTCTCAAGTATGAATCTAACTTTCATTTTTTAGAAGACTATCTGTAGTTTTTTTAGCATTGGAACTTCAGATTGTGTAATTTAGTTTTGAATATATTCAGGACAACATCTTAGTGTGTCTATTATTGAGGTCAATTTTCTTTTAGAAAATGTTTTGTGTTGAGGTTTGTGTGAAATTTCGTACCCGATGTCTTCCCTGTGGAAGTATGGATTTTCAACTCATTCTTTTGCAATAGGTAAAAGAGAGAGAGAGAGAGAGAGAGAGAGAGAGAGAGAGAGAGAGAGAGAGAGAGTATGGGGGAAGGAGTTGGAGTTAAAGACGCCTATCCGGATGAATAAAAGTATGAAGTCGACGACAGAGACAAAGGAAAAATGAAATGAGATGTAGAATTTCCAGCGTTTCCTAATTTCTTGAAAATCAGAAATTATTTTCCTTTCGCAGATTTAGTGAAAGGGTAAAAGCTTTGTAATCTTTAAGTGAGATGTAATTATCAGTTTGCTTTCTCTGACGGAGTTAAAAAATGAATGTTATTAATTTCTGAGAGAGAGAGAGAGAGAGAGAGAGAGAGAGAGATTATCGCCCGTGCATGATCATTTTTAAGTAACTGCAGGATATTTCATTCCTATGAATGCCCCTTTGCAAAAAGAAAAAAACACTATTGTTATTTCTTGTTATCTTATTCTGATACAATAAATTTCTTTCTGAATCATTACTTCTGCGTGAGAAGTTAGTTTTTAAGTTTTTTTTTGTCCCCAGGGAGGCTTTAATCACATACTATTTCCATTCTCGCCAGTGAACTTTCTTATCATACACATTTCAATGAAGATGTTCTTAATCATATCCGTATATCTTCCTCCACTAATATTTCGTGATTTCGTTCGATTTTCTCAATGAGAGAACCGGTTCTTCTGTTTATTGCTGACTGGGCTTGAAGGAAGATTGAAGCATAACTAGCCATCAGAGAAACTGTGTGTATGTGTGTGTGTCTGTGCGTGCGTGCGCGAGTGTATTTTGAAGAATAGTAACATGTAATCAGATGGGTGATGGTTAAGAAAATCGAATCGTATGTCTTTTTTTTATATTATTGATAAGTGGAGTGATCTCTTGACAAGACTTCTGCTATTGCGATACCGGTTTTAGAAACCAGTCAAGGCCTGCGATGTTATCAGTGAACACCGAGTTGTCGTTTTTTTAAGCAGAAGTAATATAATGAACATCTTGTTTTTATATTTAAAAAGGAAATTTCGAAAGTTTCCCGGGATTTGATAATATATTTTATTTCTTTCGGATTAACTTTTTCATGCCTCAAGTCCTTATGACTATATATGTGAGGCTTGAACTAGAAAAAAAAGGGTATTTTGTTATCACAGCTGTTGGCTTTACCTTAAAAGAGAGAGAGAGAGAGAGAGAGAGAGGAAGGAGAAGGGGAAAGAGAAGAGAGGAGGAGAAGAGGAGAGAGCAGAGAGAGGAAAGAGAGAACCTGAGTTTTTTTTTTTTTTTTTTTTTTTTTTTGTAAAAAAGGTAATTTTGTTATCCAATCTGTTGGATTTATCTTAACCAGAGAGATAACTTATTTTTGTAGACTTGAACTAGAAAAAGGGGTATTTTGTTATCCAATCTGTTGGATTTACCTTAAAAAGAGAGAGAGAGAGAATGTTTTTTTGTTTTTTGTTTTATTTTGTAGCTTGAACTAGAAAAAGGATATTTTGTTTTTACCTTTAGGAGAGAGAGAGAGAGAGAATTGAAAGCTCTGTTTCTAAATGTAACCTAATCATCGTTACCGAAGTAAAGACTGCTTGCCGTAAGAAGTAACGTAAATTAATCATGATAAAATCAAATCGGCGATATATCCCCGACGCTGCAGCAAGAAGGCAGAATTGTCAGCGACATGTACAGAATCTCATTGCATCGCGTGCAGCATCACCAACAGCAGCAGCAGCACCTTTTACCAGGGGCAGGTTGCAACTAGCAATATCCCGGGCCCGGGGAATAAAAGACAAAGTGCCTCCGGTATTTCACAGTGAGAATAAATGGCCGAATTCTCTCTCTCTCTCTCTCTCTCTCTCTCTCTCTCTCTCTCTCTCTCTCTCTCTCTCTCTCGCCGGAGATGGCGATCTACTGAAGGGGGGAAAATTTTCCGTAGGCAAATTTTATCTCAAATAAATCTCTTCATCTGTGTCTTGCTTCATAATAAGATAGAGTTAGAGAGAGAGACAGAGACAGAGATACACCGAAGGAGCAGAGAAATGTACAGAGAGCACCACGCGAAGATAGGGGGATCTTGCAGTATCTCAAACTCGGGGGCAAAAATGGCGAGTGCAGAGTGCTTGCAATATCGATTTGCTGTTAAAAGAGGGGGCTTAGACGTCCCGAAGGCGCAACCCAAAAAGCCGCCCTTTAACAAATATATCCGTTTTTGCTCGATTCTATTTCGTTTCCTTGCGTTTGTTTAACTCTGGCCTTTTTTTCCCCGTTTCTTTTTCCCTCTCGGCCTTTGATCTTTAGTGCGGAATTCTACCGAATTCAATCTGGATTCTGCCCAGATTGAGAGCCTAAGATGGATCAGCTCTCGACATGATGCCTGGGATCGTCGTGATTAGCCTTTGTTTTTATTTATTCTTCTTTTTCACCGTTTCGTTCTCGTTCATTCGTTGCATTATCCACGTATTCGTCTGTTTCAGTTGACGCCGGAGTCACCTATCTCTACATACACGTCATTCCGTAGGCAAGACGGCGCTACGATCGCTCCGAGTATTTATTGTTCCATTTACGGATACATCGGGAAGAAGGAGAAAGATCAAGAGGTCGCGTGTGGGATTTTAAGGGGGGTTGGGTGGAGGGGGGAAGAAACATAGAAAAGGGGAGGATTGGTGGTGGGGAGTGATGGGAGAGAGTGATGAAGTGGGGGGAGGGAGTAGGGGAGATCAGAAGCATCAACGGGTGGGAGAGATGGTTACCGGAGGGACTCCCCTCTGTGGATGGTAAGGAGGGGGCGGGTAGTCGTTGAGGAAGGGACTCTAGGAGTAGGAGGAGGAGGAGGAAGGAGCCAGTCGGTGGAGGAGGAGGAGGTGGTAGGAAACCTCCTAGGTGGTAAGGAGATCTGTTAAGGGGTTGGGGCCCGTGGGAGGAGGAAGGGAGTTAAAATTCGTGGCGTTAGGGCAGTGTGTGTGTGTGCGTGTGCGTGTGTATGTATATGTGTGTGAGGAGGCAGATGAACTGATGTCGTTTTAGGTAGGTGAAAACATGGCGGATTGTGTTGGAAGGGGGAATTGGGAAGGCCGACGCGTTGCAATTTCCTTAGCGTCCTTTTATTTTTTCTTCTCCTCCTCCCGCGCTGTCGCCCCGACGCCCGCGCCCATTTCGGCTGCAAACTTTCGGTGAAAGTTCGCCTCAGATGAGTTCTGGCTCATTGGGAATTGGTAATTATGAATGATTGGAAAAATGGATTTTGTGACCATGTTATTGTAACGCATTCCGCCGAGATGTGGGTCTTCTCCAAAGATGGAATCTCTCTCTCTCACTCTCTCTCTCTCTTTCTCTCTAACTCTCTCTCTCTCTCTCTCTCTCTCTCACTGTCCTGCTGTAGTCATGGGGTGTTGGGGTCGCGTTAGGTTCAATCGTTCCCTATTTCTCTCGGGACATTTAATTCGTTTCGTTCGTATCTCCAAATGAAAATGATGCTCGGTTGTTCGTGTCGTTTCATTTGCTGGATCTGCCCAACTCCTCCCATCGCGTAGTTTGTGTACTACAGGATATATGTAAGCAACATCCCTCGTTTGGCTGAACTACTAGATATACCCCCATCTTGTCCTTTCATTTTTGGCTGAAACTCTCTCTTTCTCTCTAAAGATCCTAAGGACATTTGCGTCATGATCTCGGAAGTCGATAGACGTTTTGCAGAGGAAATATATAGTCAACGGAGATGAAATATGTAATGCCGTTGGCAGTGGATCTGATATTAGGTCAGTCTACTTGAATGCTCGAATAAAAGATTTGATCAATACTTGGGGAGGTGATCTCCATAAACAGAGAGGTGAGGTTCGGCTGTGGGGGCCTTGCGCACATTTGTTAGTAACACGACAGAGAGAGAGAGAGAGAGAGAGAGAGAGAGAGAGAGAGAGAGAAATGGTGATTGCTACCAAAGATTTGCTTCTCCTCTGGCATTCCTGCTCTCTCTCTCTCTCTCTCTCTCTCTCTCTCTCTCTCTCTCGTGCAGATCCACGACCAGTTATAGATTTTTGGGGGTCTTATTTGGCTTTTATTTTGTTATTGCTTGTAAGGAATATAGAGTGTGAAGAACGCTTCGGTTGGAAGAGATTGATATTCGCAATGAGCTGATGATGATAGTCGTTATTGTTGGTCATTGCAATGTTAAATGGCTGTGAAAGGAGATATTGTTGAGTGTAGGGTAGTTTTGAATTAAAATTTTGTCTATATATATTATACAGATATTTAGTTTTTATACTGATATATCAAGTAATGTTTATTTACGTAACTTATATGGATATATCAAGTAATGTTTACTTACGTAACACGTATATACTTACATACATACATAAATACATGGACTGACTCACGCACACAAATATGTCTGTATGTTTTCATGTAAGGGTTCCATGAGTAAACATTTTTTTATATATTAATATAAAAACATAATAAAATCAACGAATGGCCATCCACCTCAGACCTCTCCTCCATCGCCCATAATGATGATGATAAAAATAAAAGATGGAGCTCTCAGGAAACCAGGCTCTCTGCTCCTCCTATAAGGTATATATATGAAGCGATTTTGCGATGGCCTTCGAATGATTTGACTCTGGCCTTTGGACTTATCCTGATAGGTTTTCAGTCTCTCGCTTTTAGAATATTCGAAAGCATCCAGGCCTCGGCTCCACCTTCTGGCTCTAAATCCTGTGACCAAATGCCTGATTGGTCAAATTTCTCCTGGTTCGACTCGGTTCTAATGGGGATTTAGGTGCAGATCATAAACATACGTAGTTCTAATGGGGAAGTATGTGCAGATCATAAACATACGTACATACATACACATACTACCTCAGTCTGCGATTGGTTTTGGTAGGAAGGTTTTTTTCCAATAAATTAAAGTTTTTCTTTTTTACGAAATGAACCACCTCCCATTTTATAGTTAGAAATATATAGACGTTTTGGATGTGCACCTGCCCGCCCCCTTCTCTCTCTCTCTCTCTCTCTCTCTCTCTCTCTCTCTCTCTCTCTCTCTCTCTCTCTAGAAGACTTGTAGGAGGTTTTGGGAAAGTTGAAATGAAATTCCATCTCTGCAAGAGGAAGTCTACGATGGCTGATGGTACAGCCGATCGTAATGGTTTGAAGGTAAAGAATGATTTTACCAAGAGACCCTGGAGAGTTGGGAGTGTTCAGAAACCTTTATCCCTTCAAATTGAGATACAGAAGTTCACCCCTACAAGATCCATACAACAGTACATATATTATTGATTTAATATATCTGTTTTTTTTCCTTATTCATCTTTTCTTTTAATCTAGTTATAAAGACAAAAAAAAATTATCTCTTCATCTTCCAACACACATTGCGGCCGAGTCTCGTTGCCTCCAGAATTTGACGTCACTTAGCAACGCCCGGAGTCTAGTAGAGTCTACTCCATGGACCTTGGCAACGACGAGGACTCCTCTCACGGTGAAGCACGCGCTGGGGAATCTTAACTGTCATTCCGGGAAGTCTCCTGCAGGTTTTGAGGAAAACCTCGTCCAGCTGCGGATTCTATTCCCACTCGTCCGTAAACTATTAGCAGACTTTTCCTGAGGGGGTGGGGGCGGTTGGGTGGGGGAGCCCGATGCGTAACTATTTTTATTAGAAGCAAATAGATGAATCTAGTAAATCTTAATTTGTAAAATTGGTAGAGTAATAAAAAAAATATAAGAACTTTACTGAGTGTTCTTTTAAGAAATATATTTACAAAAAGTATTGGGGTTCCATCCATACATATACATGCAGAAAGTCTACAGGACGATCTCCTCATCCAGCTATCACATATGTATACACACATAAGTGATAGCTTAGAATAAGTTCTAAGAAATGTAGAAAACAATATTCTTCATGTAAGTACGATGCACGTTCCAAATTACTTATTTGTGGATCTAGATGCACCTGATTCATTTATCACACATATCCACAGGTGAAAAATAAGAGGCTGGGTGTATGTCCTGATCGGTTTGGACTTAAATTCGTCAATCACACTATAGAATTGAACCTATGTAGTATGATCATATAAATTTACCATAAGGAAAGTTATTTGTCGGTTGGTGGCCGGTGGGGTACATTTTTCGAAACAGTAGAAAATTAAATAAATTATTTTCACACCGGTGTCTGAAAATTGAAAATTACTAGGCTAGTTTCTTACTCTTTTATGTAGATTGCACCAAACTGTTGAAGACTACGGATTTATTTTGGAAAAACGGCCGTTTAAAGAACTTTTAAAGTATATCTTCGTAGAGAGATATTTAAAATACATCTTCTTTGCTCTTATTGCCTTTCTCTCTTTTCCTCTCAGAGGAATTCCTGTTGCTAAACCATACTTTTATTTTGTTAATATTTCTGTCATTTGTTCATGAACCTCACATCCGGGCAATTGTAATGCTTGCTACTACTGTGCCACTTCTGTGAGTAGGGTCTCTTTTTGTTTCCTTTTAGTGGTGTTTCTCTTTTTTCCCCCTTTTACTGTGTGTGATTCATTCCTATTTCCATTCCTCGAAATTCTGGGGAACATGATTAGATTTGATTACTTTTTTTTCTCTCTCTCTCCTTTCCTAAGCTGATAAGTTTAAGTAAGACTTGCAAGCAACAATTACCTGTAAGTATATAAATATATAGGTCTGTATGTTACGTATATATACTGCACATGTATATGTATGGATGTGTATACATACATACACACCCACACACATATATATATATATATGTGTGTGTGTGTGTGTGTGTGTGTGTGTGTAATCGCTCGTTCTGAAAGCTAATGAATATTTTTCCCGGTTTTTAATCTTAGAAAAGTGTGTTGGACTTCCTATCTCTAATTTCTTGTTAAGTAATTCTTGCTGTACCCCCTCCCCTGAGCTTGATAACTTTATTGTTATTATTGATGTAGTTTTTATTGTTTAGTATTATTTTTGGCTATAAAATGTATCTTGCAAATATAATTTTGTTGTGGACGTACCTACATATCTGGGCGACGTGTTTGACAGAAATATAAATCTTGAAAATACAGAAACTAGTAGATCTTAAAAAGTAATTTACAGTGATAATAAGAATTTAAATTCACAAGTGTTTGGAGTTCTATCCGTATTGGTTCTGCTTCTCACAACTCAAAGAATGTATGGCAGGGTATATACTTTCATTTGCAATTTGCAATGGATTTTTTTTCCAAAAGCAAATTGCTACAGGCTTTGGCTTGGTCGGTAGGTACCGTAAATACGCAGGGCCTCACACTCATTCTGTACTAATAACTTGGCCTGTTCCCATGATGGGAGGACCATGTGAACTGTTGTTTGGCTCGACTCTCTCTCTCTCCTCTCTCTCTCTCTCTCTCTCTCTCTCTCTCTCTCTCTTATTTATATATTTACTATATATATATGTGTGTGTGTTTGTGTGTATATATATATTTATGTGTGTGTGTATGTTTGTGTGGTGTGTGCGTGCGTATGCTTTCTGAATATTGGAGGGCTTCTCCTGGCGAAAGAGGATAACTTGAGAGTTTGTTGCCCCTAAACGTTGTGTTTAATTATAACTGGTGGCCGTCGGTTTGAATCACAAGTGCTGCGCAGCTGTTTGCGATAATGACGCTACATGTGAATAAAAAAAAAAAAAAAAAAAAAAAAAAGGAAAATCGATGACAAGTGCGTCTGAAGGTACCTTCATTTATCGCGTTTTCAACTAAGTATAGTCGCTGAGAGAGAGAGAGAGAGAGAGAGAGAGAGAGAGAGAGAGAGAGAGAGATACTACTGTAAAGAACGGAAAATTTCCGTCGTGCATGAGTGAATAGTGCATTTCATTATTGCGAATTAGATTCATTTGTCTCGGTAATTGCTATTAATGAGCTGCAATAACTGAAACCTCATGGCTCTCTCTCTCTCTCTCTCTCTCTCTCTCTCTCTCTCTCTCTCTTTTCGGATTTTTTTACTTCAGTTATTCTTTCTACGAGTATTAGAGACTATTTGTGACTAACAATTACTACATCTTTTTTTATTTTATTTTTTTATTTTTACAGGAAGGATGTTCTGTATATCTATTTACTTTCTCGAAAAAGAAGTATGGCTATTTCAGTATAGGTTGAAACTATTTTCATACGAATACACAATTATGTTTATCTTTTCACTCTTATTTATTTATTTATTTATTTATATATTTATTGATTTATTAATTTTTATTTCGGCCGTGCTTTCTTATTCTTTTAAGAAAATGTATGGCCCACAGTCGCTTATAGAATATTTTAATTAATCTTCATCGCGTAAGTCATTTTATGCTGGTAGGAGTGTCTATGAGTATTTCAGTTTTTTTTACCCTTTTTTACGTGTCACCTTGCCCTTATTATTATTATTATAGTATTATTATTATTATTATTTTTTTTTTTTTGCTCTATCACAGTCCTCCAATTCGACTGGGTGGTATTTATAGTGTGGGGTTCCGGGTTGCATCCTGCCTCCTTAGGAGTCCATCACTTTTCTTACTATGTGCGCCGTTTCTAGGATCACACTCTTCTGCATGAGTCCTGGAGCTACTTCAGCCTCTAGTTTTTCTAGATTCCTTTTCAGGGATCTTGGGATCGTGCCTAGTGCTCATATGATTATGGGTACAATTTTCACTGGCATATCCCATATCCTTCTTATTTCTATTTTCAGATCTTGATACTTATCCAGTTTTTCCCTCTCTTTCTCTTCAACTCTGGTGTCCCATGGTATTGCGACATCAATGAGTGATACTTTCTTCTTGACTTTGTCAATCAACGTCACGTCTGGTCTATTTGCACGTATCATCCTATCTGTTCTGATACCATAGTCCCAGAGGATATTTGCCTGATCGTTTTCTATCACTCCTTCAGGTTGGTGCTCGTACCACTTATTACTGCAAGGTAGCTGATGTTTCTTGCACAGGCTCCAGTGGAGGGCTTTTGCCACTGAATCATGCCTCTTTTTGTACAGGTTCTGTGCAAGTGCCGGGCATTCGCTTGCTATGCGGTTTATGGTTTCACTTTTCGTATGGCACTTCCTACATATGGGAGAGTTGTTATTTCCGTCTATCGTTCTTTGAACATATCTGGTTCTTAGGGCCTGATCTTGTGCCGCTGTTTATCATTCCTTCAGTTCCTTCTTTAGCTCTCCCCTCTGTAGCCATTGCCATGTGTCATCGCTGGCCAGTTCTTTAGTCTGTCTCATGTATTTTCCGTGCATTGGTTTGTTGTGCCAGTCCTCTGTTCTGTTTGTCATTCTCCTGTCTCTGTATATTTCTGGGTCTTCGTCTACTTTTATCAGTCCTTCTTCCCATGCACTCTTTAGCCACTCGTCTTCACTGGTTTTCAGATATTGCCCCAGTGCTCTGTTCTCGATGTTTACGCAGTCCTCTATACTTAGTAGTCCTCTCCCTCTTCCTTTCGTGTTATGGTATAGTCTGTCGTATTTGCTCTTGGGTGTAGTGCTTTGTGTATTGTCATATGTTTCCTGGTTTTCTGATCTATGCTGCGGAGTTCTGCCTTCGTCTATTTCACTATTCCTGCGCTGTATCTGATTACTGGCACTGCCCATGTGTTTATGGCTTTGATCATATTTCCGGCGTTGAGTTTTGACTTGAGTATCGCCTTGAGTCCCTGCATATATTCTTTCCTGATCGTGTCCTTCATCTCTTGGTGTTTTATATCCCCTCCTTCATTATTCCATGGTATTTTAATATTCCAGGTCTCATCTATGTGTTTGATTGTTGCTCCCATCGTGGTAAGCATTTTTGTCCCTTCAGGTTCTCGTTACTTTTTATTTTTATTATTATTATTATTATTATTATTATTATTTTATTATTTATTATTATTATTATTTTATTCCTGTGTTCTCCAATTTGCATGCGTTACCTGGATTATTCCCCAATCTCATCGTAATATCTTGACTATAGTTGCAATGACTTTGACATCCCCATCATTATAATAATATTAATTATCATGATGTCTTCAGTAATCCAAACAGTATATATTCTCTAGAATACTGCGCCGTTCGTATGTATATTTTCTTTTAAATTATCCATAAGGGTATTAACATTAATAATCATGATATCTTCAGTAATCCAAAGAGCATATTTTCTCCATAGACTGCGTCCTTCGTACGTATTATCTTTTTAATTATTATCGTTAAGATTGTATCTCCTAAATTCTGTTCATTATCTCTCATCCATCGTCATCTTTATTAGAGGATATTATCCTCAGAATCTGTTCACTCTGTTGTTTGTTTTACCAAAAAGTAACTGTTGAGTAAGAAGTCTTCACGGACTTTCTTAATATCTTGGTTGTTATTTTGATCTTTTAATTTATTAATTCTTATCAAGCATAGGCTTCTTGAGTCGAATAATCCAGCACAGAAGGAAATTCTCGTCAACAATAATCTGACAATCTGCACCTGAAAGCATTTAATTCGGTCTTCAGTAATCCGTTACGAATGATAATTCTTGCTTGCGACAATCATCATTATCTGCATCCAAGATTTGTCGTGAATTAAATAAAGCAACGAATTGTGCAAAAGTTTTCCCCTCAAAATTGTAGGTTTATTTAACTTAGCGTTGCTATTTGCTTATGCGGAAGCAAACGCCAAGCAAGACTTTTTTTTCTTCTTCTTCTTTTAAGATTAGCAACATATTGAGTTTACAATTGTAGAGTTTTCAATGTCGTTTGCTTCTTCCTCAAGCTTTTATATAGATTGAGTTTTGATTTGCTACTGGAACGTCGACCATAAATTATGTGGTTAAGCAAGAATGATTTTTTACTATTTGCTAAGCATCATATTTTAAAAAAGCTTTTTCAATAAACATGTGTTATTTGAGAATGAATGGTTGGATTGGGAACTATTTGTTTAGTAAGGGATTCTGCACGTTGACATGAGAATATAGTTGCTTTCCTGTTTTGTATGAGTTTGGGTGTTCATTGGTTTTTCATAAGTACTGGAAGACCCCCTTATATCGTTCTCCCTACTCAATATAAAGTGAATATTAAATTGGCGAGGTAAAATTAGATGAGTCTAAGAGCACTTTCTATGCATCCTAATCATTATTAGCTAGCGAAGAAAGTCTAAAGTCACCCGGAGACGCAAGCTACAAGACACTGATCCTCTCATTACGGGCCTTCACGAATAACCACAGGCCTTTATATAAAAAAACGCTTTATATTTCCTGATAATCAGAGCCCCGTTTCCCCTTATCATCGAGTGGCCGAGAGGTAATTAGAAAATCTCCTCGCCACGATGGTCCTCGACACATATCGACGGTGCTTCCTATATACGAACCTATTAATTAGGATACCTGGAAAAACACGCGCTTGAGTATGGGGTCGGCATTGTTTGCTTAAAGGGTGCTGGAATTTTTTTTCCTATTTTATCGAATAAAAAAAAACAGATTCCTTATGATGATTAATTCTCTGATTAAGGTGATGGCGAAGTAATAGGATAGAAGTGCCCGCGTAGGATTTGAATTCAACCGCCCGAGTGCTGTGAAGGGAGATGTATTAATTTGAACTGAAAACGGAAATATGAAGAAAAAACTCAACGTGAAATCCTAAAGTAAAGAGCGATGATGAAGGGGATAGTTAATATCATTAATAAAGGAGAGAGAGAGAGAGAGAGAGAGAGAGAGAGAGAGAGAGAGAGAGAGAGAGAGAGAGAGAGGAGAATTGACCGAGTTGGAGCCATGATTGTACAAGTTTGTTCTCTCTGAGGAAAATGGGGGGAAGCCACGAGATGTTCAACACGTTTCCGACAAGTTGTCGCTGCCTCCCGGGATGTCGGGAGTTTGTCGAATTGTATTGCCGGGGTTTCGTTGCGCATCCTCTCAGCGACGGGGAAGGAAGAGGGATGATATAAAGGCACAGGAGAGAAACGGAATCTCAGGCAGGAAATCGCTTACGATTAACTCGGTAGAAAAGAAAGAAAGAAAGAAAAAGAATACTACATTAAAGCCATGAGTAAGAAAAGCTCGTGTGCATGACGTCGTCGTCCAGATTCTTTGTATCGTTCTTTTTAATTCTCTCCTTCCTCATCCCATTCATAACTTTTCTCGGAGGTGCTTTCCCTCTTTAACGTCCCCTGCAGATTAAAAAAAAAAAGTAACAAAAAAGATAAAGAAAAGAAGGGGTTTAAGGGAAGAAGGGGAAGGGAAAACGTAAGAATATATTAAACGAGACTGACTTCAAGAAGAAGTGAATCAGATTACAAAAATGAGGAGAAGGAGGAGGAGAGGAGGTGGTGGTGGGGAAGAAGTAGAGAGAGAGAGAGAGAGAGAGAGAGAATCGGGAATGAATGAACTTGGAGGGATGGAACGCAGGTCTGGAAGGAAAAGAACGAGAATAACTTTTCCAGGGGGGTGGGATACCTTGTTGCGTATGGAAAGGGATGCTGGAATTTCCTCTCTTGGGGAAGCTGCTTCTTTTACATAGTTGTTGTTTATGTTGAAGTGTTGATGATGACTTTAACTATGTATATATATATATATATATATATATAATATATATATATATATATATATATATATATTATACATACATACATACATACATACATACATACATACATACATGTATATATATCAAAAAACTGAATCACGAAGATATGGAACGCGATGAACGCATAGATAAGAGACAAAATCCGGGGTGGAATGTGAATGCAATGGAGTACCGCTGCGGGGTAAAGGACAATATGTCGAAAGGCCTCTCCTCGGTACTCCATTGCTTCATTTCTTTCCTTCGTGGATGTTTTCAATATATATTATATATATATATATAATATTATATATATTATATAAATTCTATATCTATATATATATGTGTGTGTGTGTGTGGTGTGTGTGTGTGTGTGTGTGTGTGTGTGTGTAAATAGATAGACAGGTAGTCTGTGTATGAGTATCCTAATACCACATTTCCGGCAATGAGAAATGACATGAAGTTACCATCAGCTCCTCGACACAAATAAGAACGATGCAAGCGAAGAATCCAAACATAAAAGGAATTTCCAGTATCCCCGTCCATACATATATACATACGTAATCTCTTCCTCTTCTTCTCCTCCCCGTAGTAAAACCTTCTCCCTTCTGTATCTCCTCAGACCCGAAGCAGGTATACTGGTCTGCAGGGTGTACTCTTTGGACCCCGCTCGTTCGCAGGCTATCTTTGCACATCTTTGCAAGTGGTGAATTGGTTGAATGATGCCGCAGATGTTTCTCCGCGCGTTTTGTCCTACTCATATTTGTCCCCGTAGGTGGGTAGTGCAGTCAGTGCACCTCATGCGGCGCACTGTAGGCGTTACTTAAGGAACTTGAGGGTGTTTGTGGCGTTCCTTCGGCACCTAGCTGCAACCCCTTTCATTCCTATTACTGTACCTCCATTCATATTCTCTTTCTTCTATCTTGCTATCCATAATCTCCTAACAATTGGTTTATAGTTACACCTTTTCTAAACCTTTCTACTCTCAGTTTCCCTGTCAGCGCAGAATGACGTCATAGGTCCCAGAGCTTGCATTCTATATTCTATACGAATGTGTATTGCATACAAAGCAATTGCAAGTATCCATTCGATATTCTTCAGATTATTTGGTTTGATACCGTCCTTGCAACCAGGTAGCCAGTTAGTCTCTGTTTCGGTTTTTATTTATTTGCCTCCTTTCTTAATTCAGTTACTGCCATCTGCCTTGCAGTACCTTATTCGCTCTTGTGTAGATGGCGATGGGTTTGTAGGTAACTGTGGTTGTCATTTTAACTTCAAATGTTCAGTGCTTTCTCCTTTATGACTAATATTAAATGTTGGTTGATGTTTTTGGGTATTTAGAGCCTTGCATAACTTTGGCTCGACTGTCCTTCTTCATGACGTACTAGGCTAAGTTGGGCATTGCGGCAGAAGAGCCCCATGCTACTTTGAGCATAGTGAAGGATTAAAAGGAAGCTACGGATAAGACACGTTATAAGACGAGAGAGAGAGAGAGAGAGAGAGAGAGAGAATGAATAAAAGGAGACCATAGGAATCCAAATTTCCAGAAATTTAGATCTTCCCTGGAGGTATATGCCTTAGCCCCCCCGTACAGGTAGTACTGGTTTGACTTTATGCCCAAGAGTTCGTTTGACCTTTAACGCCATCGGACGAGGTAGGCGGGCCAGGAAACGGTGTGATAATGCTGACAGGCTTGGGTAATTTTAATTAGGTGTTGTATTCGTTTTTTAATTTTTTTTAATTTATTATTTTTTTATTTTTTTGGTGGAACATTTGTTCGTTATATTAGTTACCGATGATTTTTGTGCTCTTGCCTTGGCGTTGCTTGCGTAATGATTCTCTCCCCCTCTCTCTCTCTCTCTCTCTCTCTCTCACTGTGTATGTATGTATATATATATATATATATGCATTTTAATCATTTGATTTTTTCAAGTTTATTAGTTTGATAATTACTGCATCAAATGTGAAATGGAAAACTAAACTAATATATATTTATATACATTAAAGAGTTTTTGACTACACATTTTCTACAGTAATTACCAAACAAATGAATGAGAAAAACTCAGAATGATTAAAATGAGCGTATGTGTGTGTGTGTGTGTTTGAATTTTAAGGATGCAGTGCCCATAGTCCATTTATATACTTTAAATGGCATGGAAACAGCGTTCCAGCGAGCAAGCAAGCAAGCAAGCAAGCATAAAGCATCCCCACCACCGCTAGCAGCAGCAGCAGCAGCAGCAGCAAGCAGCCTGCCTGCATTAGCGACATTTCATGTATAATGAGCAAAAATCAAGGGGACGGACTTCATGATGGAATAGCCGTTAAAAGAGACGCTTCGCTTTAATACATTAAAATTCCTCTTTTAAGCGTCATAGGTAGTCAGGTTCATTTTTTTTAATATATTAATTTTTTTTCCTTTTTTTTTTTTTTTTTTTTTTTTTTTTTTTTTATTTTGCTCCTGTCGATGAAGAGGTTTAAAGATGTGATAGCCTTTTGGCTTAATCTCTATTTTTGTATCCTTTTTTTAAATTTTGTTTTACTAATTTTTTTTTGGGGGGGCGGCGTTGGGGGTGGGTGGGGGTGATGTTGGATTCTCTCTCTCATACATATGAATATATATATATATATATATATGTGTGTGTGTGTGTGTGGTGTGTGTGTGTGTGTGTGTGTGTGTGTATGAGAGAGAGAGATGTGTCATCTACTTAGTAACGGTTGGTTACTATAGCATATACCTGACCCCTGCGGCGCACAAACCTATGCACATCTGCGTTAGTGGTTAGTTTAACGGACTGCTTTCAGATCTGCTGCGTTTTGATTTATATGAAATAATCATTACTGATAAGTAAAGATCATGTTCCTGTAGTAACCGATTTAGTGGTAAGGGCTGTGCTAGTTTTTTCTTCCCGATTTTAGGCATTGACGACATAATTAGAAAAAAGAGATCAGGTTGTATTGCTTACGTCAGATCTTGAAAGGGAGGTTTCCTTGATTTTTTTTTTCTATTTATTATTTTTTTTTAAGGACCAGCCACCTGATTATAGCGCATTGAGGCTACAGCTGGATTAGGCGGATTTCCCCGAGTTTTACGATGTTTAAAAAAATGGAATATTATAGCCATGAAGTTAGATTGAATGCAATATTATAACCATTAAGTTAAATAGAGTTACAAGGCCCTAGTTTGAATCAGGCATAGGTCTATTGCGTTGTGTTGTACATGGCAGTAATTTTTACTGAAGGGAGTTTTTTTCTCCCTCTCTTTTTTTATATTTTAAGACAAGGATCTTAACTCTCTTTCGAAGGGCTGACAATAATGTTAAAGATTTTGCAACGCACCAGTATTGTCGATCTACCTGCACAGCTCCAAAAAGCATTTCCAGTTCTCTGAAGTGAAGTTTTTGTGGCCTGAATGGTAGTAACCTTTTCGTAATTACGGGGTTTTGAAGTCAAGGAACAGTAAGGTAGTGGGTGTTTTAATATCGTATGATTTGTAGAGTTACCAAGGCATAAACCACTACCTCTCTTTAAGGAAAGGTGAGATAGCTGTTTTAGCTTGCAGAGATAAAGTCTGTAGTAGACTGGGTATATGTTTGTGCGCATAAGCAAACTAACCTAGAGTGAGGGAAATAAGTGCTATATCTTAGTTTAACCAGACCACTGAGCTGATCAGCAGCTCTACTAGGGCTGGCCCAAAGGATTAGATTGCTTTTTTTACGTGCTAAGAACCAGTTGGTTACTTAGCAACGGGACCTACAACTTATTGTGGGATCCGAACCACATTATATCGAGAAAGGAATTTCGAATCACCAGAAATAACTACCTCTGGTTCCGCATTGGGCTACCAGATTGGTAGGCGAGTACACAACTCACTCGTCCAATGACGGGAGCTTCAGAGTGAGAGAATAGGTTGATGTGATAAAGCACATCTAGGAAAACTCAGAATAGGCTCGGACTGGCCGATTTGTCTCGGTTTCGGTAAAAGACCCGGGGGGAGGGGGGGAAAGAGGGTTGGCATTTAAAGGGATTTGGTCCTCTTAGTGGCAACAGCGTGTCCTTTGAAGGCAAGAGATAATGGCGCTGCATGAAGGCAGAAACTCTGGGGAATGTTCAAATCGGCAGAAAGGAACAGTTAAAACACTAGACTTTCACGAGTGATTTAATCGCGTTTTATTTTTTTAAGAGTACGGCAATTGAAAGCAACTCTCTCTCTCTCTCTCTCTCTCTCTCTCTCTCTCTCTCTCTCTCTCTCTCCTCTCTCTCAGCCGTGTGAGGATTACATTTTGTAAATAGCTTGTGGTTTTCTACGTCGGTACTCTCTCTCTCTGTCTTTCTCTCTTTCCATAGCTGTGCATAGATTGGATTAGTTCCAGTAAATAGCTTGTGGTTTTCTACGTTGTCTCTCTCTCTCTCTCTCTCTCTCTCTCTCTCTCTCTCTCTCTCATAGTTGTGCATAGATTGGATTACTTTCAGTAAATGGCTTGTGGTTTCCTTCGTTGTTAATCTTAGTGTCTTTTGTACCCCACTTTGTAAACTCATCCGACTTATGTACTTTTCATTAAGCCAGCGTCCTCTATTCTTTCTACATGATCAAACCACCTCAGAACGCTAATCTAGCTGATCCCTTCACTAATGCTAACCTTGGCACTGCTTTTACTCTGTCTCCACATTCCTTACCCTTGCAGTTCTTACATCTCATTTCCTCAGAAAAACATTGCAAGGTTTCTGTTTATTCTTTCTTCCCTTTTGCTTCTGCAATCACTCCCTAAGTGACTGACCTTAAGCTGGAATTTAGTACATTGCTTGTAAAATCTGCTTGCAGCCTTAGTTATGGTTTTTATGCTTCTCCTTGTATGGTATTCTTGCTTTGTCTCACATTTTTCTAACTTGAATTTTTGCTTCATTTCCTACCGTCATACCATCTCACCAGTCACATTTCTGTAACGGTCTCTCCTTGTTTCATTTACTCTGAGAACTCTACCTTACACATTAACAGTACTTTCTCTTTCTTTGTCACCTACCTTTGCATTTAAATCGTCTAGCACAGCCACCCTTACGCTCTAATCTTATTTTGTTCTATTCCTGGACCGTGTATACTATATACTTACGTTTACAATTCTCTCCTCCCCACTCAGTCTAACCCGTGCTGTTGACCTATGTGGTTAAGTAGTTAATTAACATTCTAATGTTTAGCTGACTGGTGTGGCTCACAGCCTACTATATATGTTGGAAGTTGAAAGGGTATAAACGTCTGAAGTCACTTTTTGACGGGAAAAGAATAACTTAGAAAAAATATAAGCACGGATGAGAAATGACTGAATAATATTTTATCAATACCGCGAGAAAAGCATTCATCTAGTCTCTGGGTTTTATCGACTCTGCCTATCAGGCCATCAGTAGTAATAGTGATTTAGAATAAGCATTTACTTCTCCATTCACTTGTTACAATAAAACTCGCCCACTGTAAAACCTTGCCGTTAATATTCATTGTCAAAGCTGTTTCGCCATCCGTCAGAGTTTGTAAAGAATTAATTGAATTAATGGGCGTTGCATTGTTCACACCCAGAGGAAGGAAGAAACCCCATAGAAAATGGAAGAGTCTACCAAAAACAATGTTGAGTCAATTTTAAATCATAATAACTGTCTTTGTGTGAAATTGCGTTAGAAGTTTTAGCAGGCGTTTGTTTCAGGTAAATAGGATGTGTGTGCAGTTTTATTAAATTGCTCTCTCTCTCTCTCTCTCTCTCTCTCTCTCTCTCTCTCTCTCTCTCTCTCTCTCTCTCTCTGTCCTTATTGTCATTTTTCTGCGTTTAATGTTTAGGATTTCGCAAGTTTTCCCGCCCTTGCTGGATGAACTTTGACCTAATTTATTGCTTGATTGTAGCATTAGAAGTATTATAAAGGAGTTTTATTCTGTAAAATCACACGTTGACATATGATGACTTTGGTGTACTTTTATGTTTTATCCATTAATCATTAAGTTGTCGGTGCAGTGATTTAGATTAGAATACTATGTATTCCTTTTCAGTGGATGTATTTTCTTCAAAAGCATAAATATCACAAAAGCATAAATATCGGTAGGATTGTTTTCAAGACCTGCAAAACTCCCTGAACCTTAATTCGGGTTCCTCTCGTGACCTGACGTTGAGGCAGCAGCAGCGTGAACCGAGAACGGATGTATCTGGAAAATGATCTGGCGTCTAAAAGTCACCTTTTTAATCGCAAGGTAGCCAAAAGTCACCTCGAGGACCCTCAGGAAAACAGATTGAGGACATGCTTCGTGCTCTATGGAACCGGAGATTTTCTCGCCGTTGCACCTGTTACGCCAGAACATTATATCAGACAATCAATCTAAAGTATACGGGTGAGTTCCGGTCCGTTTCTCTTCCAACTGGTGAGTCTCGTTTGGCGAAAACTGGTCACAAGGAGAGAGAGAGAAAAAAAACTCCTTTATACATTTAAAAAATGCACGGATTCCTGTCTCCGAACTGACGTGTTCTAAATAGATACCACGGATCAAGACATCTGATCCCTGACAGCTACTAAACAATAAGTAAGCAGAGTATAGGCACTACTGATACGTCCTTTTCAGTAGTTCTTTCAAGCTGTGTTCATGATAACGTAGTATCATGGTTCAGTGTGAATCCTGAATTGATTCTATTGAACCTTCGTAACTTATTCCCAGTTTTTCTTCTTGAGAAACTCACCCAAGATCATTTGTTAATGGTACTAGGAAATGGGAGTCTCTCTTCTTTTGTTTTCAGCGGAATCGGCTTTTGTGAGGTTATGAGGTGTGCTTAAAATGAGCTTACCCGGTAGCATTGTAAAGAGACAGTTTAACCACAGTCGTATTAAAAAAGCATGGATAAAGAGATTATGCCTTACGGAGCTGCCTTTTTTTCCCCTCACCCTTTGCGGAACATATTTGTGATCATTAATGCATTATAAATCATACTCCCTAACCTGAGTTTTTTTATCGAAGTTACTTTTAACACTTAACTGCCTCGCATATTTCGTTTCCAAGAGGCCCTGAAATCGGCAATGTACTTTTCTAAAAAGCACATAAAGAAGATTCCATCATAGAAGTTAAAAGGTGAGAGTTAATAAATTGAGAAAGCATGTTCCCAAGTTTTGATCTATCGACTATACCTTGGAATAGGTAGTGCTTCACAGCTTACTGACTTTGAGTGCTGGTTTCTCAGTTACATAACTGAAGAGGAATGTTTCCTGTTCTTAAAGGGGAGGCAGTGTTTTCATTGATTTTTTTATTAGTCTTTTTTTTTTTTTTCAAGACCTTAAAGCCAAGTCTAGCCTGCAAAAACTAGAATGACTTTTGAAGTTGAGGAAGAGCATAATAACAATAGTTTGGTAGATGTTAAGAAAAATAATCAAACGGAACATTTTTAGTTTTGCTGGTGTCTCAAATGTATAAGTGGGACGCACATACCCGATGGGAGAAGATACCATCTTGCCTTTAGTCCAAAGAAATAGGGGTTTTAGTGACACCTGTGGAATACGGAAAGCGACGCCACTTCGTGAGTGAAAGGATGGAAAGATGACACGATGATTGATTAAAAGAATTGTCTTGGTTTCATACCTGTCAGGAAGGATAGAAAACTAAGGAAACTTAAATATGAAAGACATATATTGCTGACTTGGTGCAAAGCCTAGGGAAAAATTGTACCAATAAAGCAATGTGCTTCATGTTTAAGTTAAAGTATGTGGCAGCTTGAATTGTGTGATATCTGGCAAAAATTTGAAACGGTTTGAAAATACCTATACCCACACAAAAGTTAGTAAAGGAGGAGGTGTACAGGGTCAGTTGGACAGGAATATAGAAAGATGAGTCAAGGAAAACTGTGTTGTGTTGACATTGAACTCCAGCGACACGTAGCTGTCAATTACAGAGGTGACTGACAAAGAAAGAGAAATTCAAGGTGAAGTGTGAACAACAGAGGTTGTCTGGTTAAGGAGACAGGAAAGGAGTATTTAGTATTGAATAAACGGTGAGGGATAAGAACAAAACCACGAGGAACCCCACTGGAAGTGGGAAAAGGAGCAAATGTTGCGCTATAAGCAAATGTAATTAGAGAGTTGTTGTTGAGAAACAGGACTTTTAAGCATGAAATTTTACTCTTTGGGCTTCGTTAATAATTGATAGATTTATAAAATTTCTAGTAATAAAGATCCTATTCATTCCAGCTGTGGGAATACTAATCAAATTTCAGCTTTGTTGCTTTTAGTTTTTATATGTAACAGTGAGAGTAAATTTGCGATAATGCTCAACTTGACAGAGCGAACAACACTGTAATTATTGAAAGAAGTAACCTTTCCCGACGGGAGAGTTAAAGTACTTCATGACTTGCGCGGAATAAATTTCGACATATTTTCCAGTGGACGGAAAAAGTCAAAAGCTTTTCCCAAAGTATGCAGCACCACGAGAGAGAGAGAGAGAGAGAGAGAGAGAGAGAGAGAGAGAGAGAGAGAGAGAGTTTCTCTATCAACTCTCGCCGATAGAGAAGCTCTTCTCGCCCGTCCGGTGCATAGTGAATATAAAAGTGGAGGGGGCAACGTGAACAGACCGGCTAATGATGATGTCATTACCTCTCTTTTTTTATTTTAATTTTGAAGGTAAATCCATTGCTAGGCGACACTCAACTAGGTCATTATCATCGCATATCTAAAGCTGATGTGTTCGAGGTACGGGACGATACCTTTAAACTACCACTAAATTAAATCGCTCTTGTTGATTTTGCTGCAAAAGGAAAAAAAAAATTATATACGGCGTCGGGCAGCATAATTCAAACGCAAATGAGCGTTTCTGTTTATATATTTTTTTACCCTCGGACATAATTGCGGGTAAAAGAGATTCCAGAAAAGAGCATAATTAAAATGGATTTATTTTTTGCAGAGGTGTTGGTGGGGTGTGGATATGTATTTATATTATATATATTATATATAATATATAATAATATATATATATAATCATATTATTATATTATATGATATATATATATATTTTATATTATATATATATAATATTATATTATATATAATGTATATATATATATATATATATTTATAATTTTTTTCTTTCATGCAAAATATTAATCACCTTAATGACGGGATCCGGCGAAATTCAATTCTTTGCTTATTGCAATTTGGCATATATAATATACTATATATATATAATATATATATATATATATATATATATATAATATATATATATATATTATATATATATAATATATATATATATATATTATATATATATATATATTATATATATATATATGTGTGTGTGTGTGTGTGTGTGTGTGTGTGTGTGTGTGTGTTTGTGTGTGTGTGTTACTACCATTTTGGAATAGTAATAGTGTTTAGCATTAAACTTTCTCTCATTTTCTTATTTATTCTTTGCCTAGGTGTTTTGTTTTTTTCAGTTCGTTGTATAATAATGCTACTGAAGATTATACTTTTAAAACATCGCTTGATATCATAGGAATAGCAAATCCTTTAAATATTAAAAATATTGACATCGAGATAATATCCCCGTGAGCAGCCGCAATTGGGTAAACGTTCAACTTTCTTTATACTTGTATAATATTTTAGTATATATATAAGTTTACCCATTTTACCCGATATCCGGTTTTTCCACTCATCTTCCTTTGAAGTAATTTGTCTTAAGTTTATGTCCACAAAATGGTTCGCTTTGTATGAGAGTTTCATGTCTGTTGCCAAGATGGTTTTGAACGAAGTTAAATTATATATTTCCATTGCTGGTGGAGGAAAACTCACTATTCTCAGGTAAAGCATAATTTTAAAAAGAGCGTCAGCTATGTATCCCCCATCTCACAATGTTATACATACATAATATTTATCCATACATACATTGCATACACGTGTATATTTTTTCAGCGATACTGTAAGTTTGTAAATTCGTATGTACTTGGTTCACGTTGCATATGTCAGTCTTTCTGGAACGTAAATTGGATTAGGTCGCTAAAGGACTTATACTTAAATTAGCCGCTGTGACGGTATGAAAGAAGCATTATTGCAGCCGAGAGAAGAGAGTTACGTTAGTAACTGAATGCTCTGTATTTCTTGCAATGCTGGTTTGTTCTTCATATTTGTTTTTCATAAGAGGCCAGAGGCCAACAAGTGTGATAATGGATTCTTAAATATTTTGGGATTTTTTTCAGTACGTTTTCAACATCATATAATAGTTATGAAAACTACTTGAATACCATTCTCCTTTCATTTTAATACTTTTTTTACCCCATTGTTATTTTGTTATTTTTATTTATTTTTAATAAGTGGTATCTCTCCTTTCTGTATTTCCGTTTACCTCCTCTTTCGTCTTCCTAATGAACACTATATTCTTTGGAAGCTTGAATTTCAGGACAGTGTGGCCCCTGTGGGCTTGTTCCACGTGAATAGGTTTCATCTCCTGAATAAAGATGTTAATAATCGACGGGATTTTGGCCAGTAGCCTCATCTCAGAAATCAGCATTTGCAGCAGACGTTTCTAAGGGTTCTCATGTTGCCAGCGTTTGGTCACAAGGAGATTAAAGAAGCCAGTGGACACCTTGGAGTGAAAATGTGGTTGTTGAAAGTGAATGAGTGGAATAGGGGCAGAAGCTGTTGAATTGAAATGTTAACTCAGTAAGGGAGAACGGAGAAATTGTTGAATGGAAGTGGTGAAAGATGAGAGAGGGGAGTGAGGCTCAGAGTAAGTGTGGGTAGTCGACGAAATGCTGATGAGCCTTCTGTGAAGGTACGGGACGCAGCTGAAGTTTGGAAAATTATCTTCCTTTGGGCGTTTGTCCTTGATTTGGAAGTCGAAAGTGGTGGTGATTGCTGATGTATCTTTGAAACGATTAAAGGGGAAACACACACACAAGTATATATATATATATATATATATATATATATATATATATATATATATATATTTGTGTGTGTTTATATATATATATATATTATATATATAATATATATATATCATATATAATATATATATATATATATATATTATATATATATATATATATACGTATATAAGTATTATTTGCGTGTGTGTTCGTGTGTGTGTGTGTGTGTTTTCGAGATTGCGCGAGCCTAAATATGGCCTTAAAAACAGAAAAGTGATCTAAAGCTTTTTTTTTTTTTTTTCATTCATTATGTTGTTAAAGTAGCCATGAAAATGACAACGTTAATTCTCTTGTATTGTAATCTACTCTTTCATTCAAGATTTTTTACAACTTGGATGCTATGCATTTTCCTTAAATTGTAAATTAACTTGGTAACGTTTTAGTTTATTTTAGATTGATTTACGACGTGTTAATGTTTTGCAAAACGATAATGATAGTAAAAAGCGTGTAATTTACTTTTCCTGTGTTCGCAATGTTTTACAGTTATGGCTAACACATTTTCAGTAGCAGGAAATGAAGACAGTTACCGAGTTATAAAATCTGGCTACTTTACGCTTCCAGGAGTTTGAGGGTCTTAATATTTTGGGTGAATGTCACAAACGCTTTGTGTGTATTCATTATTTTATTTTTTTTTTAAAGGTAAATTGCCTTCGGGTGGTGTAGTACATTTTGCTGTGGTTGTATGTTTGTTTGTCATTGTATCATGGAAGCTTGTTGATAAAGAAGAGAGAGAACTAGTATCATGTTGTTATTGATTACATTATAATGGATTAGTCGCTCCCTAACAATCGAAAAGAATTAACTCTGCCTATGACTCCAGAACATTGATGATTATAGTTAACCCATAGCTCAGGTGAAACTCGTGACCGTTAAGTCTTTTATCTTGGTGAATCTTGAAATTCCTTCTCTCTCTCTCTCTCTCTCTCTCTCTCTCTCTCTCTCTCTCTCTCTCTCTCTCTCTCTCTCTCTCTCTCTAATATATATATATATATATATATATATATATATATATATATATATATATATAGTATATATATATATATATGATATGTGTGTACAAATTACATATACATATATGTTTATATCATATATATATATATATATATATATATATATATATATATATATATATATATGTATACTATAAAATCACAAAAGTAAGCACGTGATTTTGTTTACCAGCAAAACCACAGCCACAGGGTGGCTTTTGCTGATATTATATTATTCTATATCTATATATGTATATATATATATATATCATATATATATATATATATATATATATTTATAGTTATATATATATATATATCTTATATATATATACTATATATATATATATATATATATTATATGTATACTATAAAATCACAAAAGTAAGCACGTGATTTTGCTTACCAGCAAAAGCCACAGGGTGGCTTTTGCTTATATATATATATATATATATATATATATATATATATATATATATATATATATATATATATATATGTACTTAATTAATGTAAAAGATTCCTGAAGAACTTTCAGTTACTATACTCGAATCAAAGCAGAAAGTAGTCGTTGATTCAAAATGTAGAATACAAAGCGAATCAGCATACACTTGTGAATACAGAGGCCCAGGGTGCCACGAGGGAATCCAAAGACGTTTTCGGCTGCAAAAGTTCCCTCGACCGAACAAATGGGAGCATATTGGGAGCGTCCTCCCCGGGCCTGGTTTGCACCCAGCGCCCTACATCAAAAAAAAAAAAATAAAAAAACGGAGGAGGAGGAGAGCACGGGCTGGAGTTGGAGGCAAGACCTCTGACGGTTCCTTTGTTATAAAAACCGTATATCTATCTGTCTCTCTATTCATCTATTTTCTGTACGTATTTATTTCTTTTGTTTATTCAATAATTTGAAACTGCGAATGCACCCATGCACGCGCTCGCACACGCACATACCCACATACAAAATATATATATATAACGTCAATACTATTCCCGATGCAGTTGAACTCCTCTCTTATCTGATTTTGCTTATTTTTTAAAAATCAATTATGCTTCTATATCGGGAGGGAGGTTTTGACCTTTGGGTGTTAGTTGCTTCTGCTGTATTCTTTTATCTTTCATTACTAAAAAATGTTAGCGTACAACCATGAATATTATTGCAGGCTGAAAATGGCCGTCTCTTTTTATGAGTCAGCCCGATATTGTGTTGTAAAGCCGTTTTGTTTTAGAAATAAGTCGGTATCTGAGAGAGAGAGAGAGAGAGAGAGAGAGAGAGTAGCAGCGCAGTTTTCAATTTTATAATTGTATACGGGAACTGCCTTAAGAAAATGATCTGCAACACCAGACAAAATGTAAATAACTCTCGAGTTAGTCAAACCAGTGAACTTGTAAATTTGCACAAAATTCATTCGGATAGTCATGCGCGTTTGGCTGGCTTGTAGCTTCGCCTCGTTTGTATGTGTCCCCAAGAGCGAGGAGTTCAAGACCATACGTAATGGAAGCTGTTTTGCTCTTGGAGGATTCTCAGTCATTTCATTTATGATTTTGCATGGTTGTTGAATCGAGTCTTCTTTGCTGGGTTCCTGTGTGTCTAAGATGTTTTTCGTGCAATGAGATATATTTCATTGCTTGGTTGTAACTTTCGCATTGACTCATGTCATGACTTGAGTGTAGATCTGTGATCTAGGCCTATAGACCTAGACACTTCATTTACTTGTTTCAGTGATTTAGACGTATTGGTCTAAATACTTTATTTACTCAAGTGTGCGTGTTTTATTTACTGTTTCACACACATATTCAGTAAGTAGAGTATGGTAATAATGGAATGTAAAGACGACGCTGCTATTTTTCATTGACTGGGATACACATTGAACAGCATTATTATGATCACTTGTGTGAAAACTGTGGACACATGGAAGAGATGAATGGAGGAAGAGCGTTAATTATCCCATGCCACCACTGGTTACAAAAGTAGGTGGAGGAAATCAAGACAAAGAAGTCATGCCACACATCCCAAAACAGGTTTCCTGGTCTCTTTTCTGCTCTTTGCCTTGGGGACGCGAGTTGGCTGGATGCTCGCACTTGGGGAAGTTTGCGTGTGTACGTGCGTGTGTTTTTGTTGTTTACCAACCTTCACGCGGCGAATTAAATGCTGTCATTAGGTGTTTGTGATGTGGCGTCATGTCTAGGGCAGGAACTGTAAGGAGAAGGAAGCTGTGACAAATTTCTTCGCTCTCATTTTCAGTGTCATTGAGTCGGGCTCGAGCAAAGTAAAAGAGTTGGAACGGGTCAGAGGAGATGAGAGAGCTAGCGAGCACCCAGGCGGCACCCGTCTACCACAGCCTTCCCCCTATGGGATAACCCCCTCCCCCTCCTATCCACGGCCTCTCGCATCTTTTCCCTCCCTCCCTCCCTCCCTCCCCTCCATCCATCCGGCCTGTCCCTCCACCTTCTCCTCCTCCCCCTCTTCAGCACCGCTATACCAGCTCTCTCTCTATATATTTCTCCCTCTCTTTGCGTGTCTCTCTCCCTCTCAATCTCTCTCTCTCTCTCTCCCTTGTTTCGGACCCTCCCTTACCACTTCCACTCTGGGTACGCCGCGGGCTGAAAGAAACGGGTTGTTCTGAAATGTCTTGCAAAGGATACAGTGTAGGTGGTGTCTAGGACTCCCGCTTGTGGCTGGTCAGGTACGCGATGGGCTCCTCAAACATTTGGCGCCTTCGAGGTATACGTCAGGCACGATAGATAAAACACAGCAGGAGGAGGACTCCGGCGGGGGAAAAAAAAGGATTATTCACATACGCCCGAGTTGACTTCTTCCTTCTAGTGAGTGTGTGCGTGTGTACGTGCGTGTGTGATTGCTGGGTCTATATGCATTTGAGAACGGTGCCGGCGTTAAAGGCTTTTGTTGAACAGGTGCAACCGACTCTTAATACACATACACACACACACACCAGCATTTTTCTCAGGAGCAAAGTGTGCAGGGAAGCGGGGGAGAGCTCTAATTGCCGAGCCTTTTTTTTTTTTAAGTGTTCGTAATCGCTTCGGTTATCTGCCCTTTCAGGAGTGAAGTGGTGATACGCTTCAGCGGTTCAAGATACTTTTATTTTTGGCGTCGGTGAAGAAGAGTCCCTCTCGTCTTTCACCATGCAACGGTGAGTACTCGCTGTAAGCTTTTAGTTTTTCTGTTTTTTTTTTTTTCTAGTTTGGAGGATTACGGTATGTATTTTGGTGTTTTACTTATGCTACAGTTCATGGAAAGTGACTTGGTTGGTGTGATATTGTAAGCAGGAATTAATGTATTGTTATGTGGTTTTAGCACATATGTACCTATGTTTGTATGTATATATATATGCTGATTTATTTATTTATATATTTAGTGCTGCCTACAGATGTTACCTGGATTACTTGTTTCAAAACACATTCAAATACAGATCCTTTTTTCGTCCGCTACCAGTCATTGCCAGTGCACACTACTCAATAGCTATTCAAGAAGGACATTCGTCACACGTCAGAAAGTGCCTTTTGTGCATGTGCTTGTCCTGAACCTTCTCCATCTTAAAAAAGTAACCCAGTATTATTACCCCACCCACCCCCCACCCCATTGTTCGTCCTCCACTCTCTCTCTCTCTCTCTCTCTCTCTCTCTCTCTCTCCCCTGGGGTAACGTCATCGGGTCATAGGTGATGTTGCACTCCGAAATCAAGGGTCACTCACCCACTCACTCCTTTCGGTCCCCGGGTTGCAGAGTATGGCGCGCGGCGGGCTGGCTGGCTGCTCGTCGCTGTGGTTAGGGTGACGTCGGCGGCGTTGCTGCTGCTTCTGCTATTTTTTTTTTTTCTCTCTCTCTCTCTCTCTCTCTCTCTCTCTCTCTCTCTCTCTCTCTCTTTTCGCTTTGTGTTCTCTCCCCTGGTGTGTGTGTTGCTAAACAAAGGATG
>NC_061092.1:16768060-16785560 GCF_015104395.2 Macrobrachium nipponense
CAATAGTATGTAGTGTATAATAAGAAAATAAAGGACGAGAGCAAAGGCAGATTAAAGAGCAGAAAGAAACAGCTGTTAAGCCAGCACTGTGGGGGAAAACTAAAGTCCTTGGGTGTTTTTGGAGCGGCATTTGTTCCTTAAAGAACACTTGCCCCATTGACACCTCACCGGCTTGACCTGTGCTGCTGAGCGGTTGAAAACTACTTTTGACTGACCTCTGTCGCCGTGCGTAAGTTCTCTCTCTCTCTCTCTCTCTCTCTCTCTCTCTCTCTCTCTCTCTCTCTCTCTCTCTTGCGCGTATTTGCGGAAATGAAACCGACTCGACTTCAGTTCCCGTGTGTATAAACGTTTTATGACCTCTGTTCTTGGGCTTTACACTGGTGCGTGTATTTCTATTTATTACTCTTGATAAAATGTGTATATAAACCACGTACCTCTGATGCAGTGTATATGTGTATTGTATTACTTTTTTCTTTTTGCGGGTGTGCGTATCTAATCTCTGGACAGAGAATTTTGTTTTTATTTCAGGGAAATGGAAATTTTAATCTTTTCCCCTCAGTGTGTTATCGCCAGCAAGTTTATTTATCCATAAATCATCTGGGATGTAACGCTCTACTAACTGACACTTAAAGTGCAAGATACTATTTGAAAGCCTCTTTCTCAGGTGATTTCTTTCTTATTGTTTGACTTGCTGGTGTTCTGTTTTGTTGAAGCTTTCGTTGCGAGGGATTGGAGTCAAGTTATATCACAATAATAATAATAATAATAATAATAATAATAATAATAATAATAATAATAATAATGATGATAATAAAAATAATAATAAAGAGAACATTTTACAAATTCATAAGCGGTTTTGGAAGTTCATCATTCATTTATTTTGAATAACATTTGTTGTGGAGTTTTAGTCTTATGGTAAATTCACCGTGGTGTCTGCGTTTTATAGTTTAATTGCTATTTTATCGTAATGATTAAAGTAACGTACACATCCCCTGTCATTTTAGGTACGGTATATGTGCAAGAGATGAGAAAATTGATTTACTGGTTTTTTCTGGGTTGGCTGATTGGGGGGAGGGAGGTGGGGTGGCTGTTAGTTGAGCGGGAGATGGGTGGATTTTTGTCTTTTTTTGTTCCTGCAAGAGTTGTGTGGACTGCAATGATGTCGGTGGTGCTTTGGAGCTTTCGTTTCATATTTCTGTCCCATATGGAGTTTTTTCCTTCACGTTTTCGAAGTTCTTCCATCGAATTAGACGAAGTTTGATAAAAAAAAAGAAAAAAAAGAAATGTGAGAAAATTACAAGATTCTAAGACCAAAAATATATGAATAAGAATGTTGAACTTTAGCCATGTAACCTAAACTCCACCCTGAGGAAGGACATAATAATAAAAAAAAATACAGTATGAATGGCATTCGAGAGTAATAACACAGGAATGTGATTTCAAATTCTGAAATTCATCCGGCTTGTTAGTTGTTTGGTTGTGACAAGGTTTAGATAGGAAGACTGTGGCCTTGCATTACGCATGACTTGATCGTGACATTTGAAGAACAGTACGGCAAAAGGTCTTCGTTGAATCTTTTATTGAGTCATGACTTCTTTTAGGTAATATTCTCCTTTGCAATTATCATTTGGGATACACATCTTTTAGATAACATTCTCCGTTGCAGTTATCTCATGGGATGCTTCTTTTAGGTAATGTTCTCCGTTGCAGTTATCTCATGGGATGCTTCTTTTAGGTAATGTTCTACCCCTTACAATTATCTCATGGAATACTTCTTTTAGGTAATATTCTCCCATACAGTTATCAGAGTTACTTCTTTTAGGTAATATTCTCCGTTGTAATTATCTCATGGGATACTTCTCTCCGGTAATATTTTCCCTTGCAATTATCTTTTGGTATACATCTTTTAGATAATATTCTCCATTGCAAATATTCGTGTGATACTTCTTTTAGATAACATTCTCCATTGCAATTATCTCATGGAATACTTCTTTGAGCTAGTATTCTCCCTTGCAATTATCTCGTGGGACACTTCTCTTAGGCAATATTCTCCCTTGAAGTTATCTCATGGAATACTTTTCGTTAATATTCTCCGTTGCAGTTATCTCATGGGATACTTCTTTTATACAATATTCTCCGATGCAGTTATCTCATGGGATGGTTTCACGTTGCATTTAGTGACTTCTAGTATTTATGGATTCTTCTCTTCCTTTAGATAATACTCTCTGTTGTAATTCTCACAGGATACTTCATTTTTTAGGTAATATTCTCTTTTGCAGTTATCTCTCTTTTGGGTAAGATTTTCCTCTGCAATTATCTCGTAGGATGTATTTACTTGGTATAAGCTAGTTATTATTGATTCTTGACTCCCTTTATGTCATATTCTTCGTTGCAACTATTCCATATGCATTTAAATATATTTAGCATTTAAGTAGTACTGGAAACCACAAAGTAATTATTATTATTATTATTGACCGTAGCTATTACCCTGGAGATATTTACCGAAGGTTTCCGTAGCTCAGTGTTGCCAGTTATTACGATCTTTTCAAGGAACTATTAACCGTAGCTGGTATTACCCTGGAGATATTTACCGAAGGTTTCCGTAGCACACACAGTGTTGCCAGTTATTACGATATTTTCAAGGATCTGTGGTATAAAAAAAATAAGTGACGTATTGATGTTGCTAATAATGTCAAGGGTTTGTGAGTGAGCAAGGCTCACGTGTTGCCCTGAGTCATTCTGTTGATCGTCCACGTAACTTCAGATTCATCCAACATCAACTTCAGTGTTTCTCATTACGTTTGACATTGCTATTACCTACTTCTGTTCTGTCATTTTTATTGTGCCATTTTATGACGGTTTGATTTATCCTTTCCCTTAAATCACCCTCCCTTCTACGTTTTATTTGTTGTTTTATTCCCTCGTTCTTAGCGTCAGGACACGCTTAATTTCTTCTTTGTCATTGAATGTCTTCACTGCGTCGCTTGTATCGGAGTTTAATCTTGCTTTCATGCATCTAAATATTTCCTTTGCGGGAATGTCAACTTGATGTGGAAATCCATCATATTAAGTGGTTTTTTGTAGCTTTTATAGTTGGGTGAGTTTCTGCGGAAAGGATTTTTCTCTTCATTGTGTTTATTTTTCCGCTTTCTCATTTATTCTTACTTGAATTTCCTCCCTCCCTCCTCTTCTTCGTCTTCTGCCTCGCTTCCGCTCCGTTCTTCTGCTTCAGTCGTTTTCCTCTTTTGCGCTAAACTTTTATATATATCTTTATAAAGATTTTTCGTGTTTTTGTCTTGCTTTTCGTATTCCTCTCTCTCTCTCTCTCTCTCTCTCTCTCTCTCTCTCTCTCTCTCTCTCTCTCTCTCTCTCTCTCTATATATATAATATATATATATATATATATATATATATATATATATATATATATATATATATTTATATATATATATAGTGTGTGTGTGTGTTCACTCATTTTCCTTTGTCCTTGAATTTATTCTCCTTTCTGGCAACCTTTGAAAAATGCTTTATATATATTTATAGATATATATATTTTTTCTATCATTTCCCTGAATTTCCTGCGCTCTTTATACACTTCAACATCGTTTATTTCCTTCCGTGTCGGGTATCATTTTGCTTCCCTTCAACACATACTGCGTTCTTACTAACGTTGAAGGCTATTCTTCTTTTGGTAATCAGACCTGAGAGGCACATTGTCAGCCAAATAGAATATTTTGGTTCCTGGCATCTTAATTTATAGAATAATAATCTGTATCTTAAAGTGCATTGGAAACACAGAGGAAGGGAGAAAGATTTTTTTAAGGACCTCGTTCCTGTAAATAGTTTTGGTTCGAATCCCGCTTGAGAAGGATATCGTTACTCATTTCCTCTTGGGTGCTATATAGGTCTCCAGAGTGGATAGGATGTGGGAATAAACAAATAGTGAGTTGACAAATTTTGAATAGTTTCTGTTGAAGTGCGATTTTTTTTTCTCTCTCTCTCTGAACTTTATTCCCTTACTCCCTAGATTTTTTTTTCTTTTTTTTTTTTTTAGTTTCTGATCCGGGTTTTTTCTTTTTTTCTTTTTTCTATCTTTTTATTTCGCAAGAGCTTTGGGGAATTTCCTGTATTTCTCTCTTCTTGCACCGTCTTTCCTCCTTCGTGTCATCATTTAAAGGATTTTACATTTTTTTCTTTATCTTTTTTCTCTACTGTGAATTTTTACAGTCTTTTGCCTTATTCATCTCAAGTTGTTTATGCTCTATTACTTTATAGCACTTTTTTTTTTTTTTTTAACTTATTGCCTATAAGATTTTCCTTTATTCATGTCCTATATTCTATATCCTATCCTTTTACTAATTTGTTTTTTATCTTTTCATTCTTTTTTCCCTTCTCTTATCTCTCGTTTGCCTCCTCTTTTCTGTTGATATGCTCTGAAAATTTCTTAAATATTCATTTCCTTTTTCAAGTTCCATCTTATAATTCGATTTTTTTCCATTTCTAACACCGTGAAAGGTTATTCTCTCTCTCTCTCTCTCTCTCTCTCTCAGAGCCCCGTGGGTAAATGTATAAATAGAAAAATAAAGTAAGTGTTTATATGCGTGAATGGACTTCGTGCGTTCGTTTGTATGTGTTCATCCTTTTTTCCGCGAACTTGGGGAAACATTTTTTGTAATGACATACTTTCTGCGTGGTAGACCTTCGATGATGTGACGCCTAATTAGAGATCGAATGTACAAACTCATTCGCCTAAAATTTTCAGTTATAACTGAGCCTTCACTCAAAAGTTTCCTATGCTGCCTATTTGTGAATCCCAAAGTCAATTCAATTTATTATTATTTCAATTGCAAGTTTTTAGTATTTTTACAGGAAAACTATTATCTCGGTATAAGATAAAACCACTAATTACATAGAATTAAACTGAATAATTTGATGTGCATAAAATAATGCAGTAGGTTGTCAAGTTGTCTAAGAAGAAAACAAAAATCAGTCAACGTTTTATGCTTTAAATTGTAGTACCTCTTGATGGCAGAAATGATAAATTGGAAAATAAATTGCTGTGATTGATGTTTAGCCTGGGCTGGAGTTGGACGCCTAATTTGTTTTTCCCTAATTAAGATAATTTCCACCTACTAATTATTTATGCAAATGCAGATTACCCCGATATGAACCGAATCGACTGAGAGTAATGAGATTCTCAACTAATTTTTAAAGCACCTCGTTTATTCTTGTTTTGAATTTTAGTTTTTAGTTTGTGCGGTTTTAGCTTTCTGTGAATGAAAACTATTGTGCCGGCTTTGTGTGTCTGTCCGTCCATCAGTCCGCACTTTATTCTGTCCGCCCTGAGAAAAAAAAAAAAAAAAACTACGCCCCGAGATAAAAAAAAAAAAAAAAAAAAAAAAAAAAAAAAAACTACCGAGACTAGAGGGCTACAAATTGATATTTTGATAATCCACCTTCCAAAAGGTTGAAGTTAGCCATGGATCGTGAATCTGGCAGCGCTCTCCGGAGGCATGGGACGCACCCTCACTCTACCATATCTGGTGAGCAACTGGAGTGGCTGTCATGATAGCTGACTAAAACTCAATTGCGCAGAAGGAACTTCGGCGCATTATTTTACTTGCTTGTTTCTTCGTCCACTTGTTTATGATATTAATTTTCTTTGCAAGCAAACACAATTAAATTGGTCGTTTAGTAGTTTGTTTGCTTATTCGTAATTCTGTCAGATATGTACCATGAACACAGTTGCAAAAGCACTTCCAGCTGCTGGAAGTATTATAAGAAAACAAGAATGTGCGTGCGCAGACACACACACACAAGCGTATTTTTTTTCTGCATTTTATTGTCATTTAATGTTTTTTATGTTTGTAATATATATATATATATATATTATATATATTATATATTCTTATCATATATATATATTAATACAAATATATTATATATATTTTATATATATACTATAACATATATATATATATACTATATATACGTATTCTATATATATTATATTACTTATAATATATATATATATACATATATATATCTAAAAATAAAGATATATATATTTATTTAATATATACATTATACATCTATATATAATGTACATGAGTACATATATATATATATATTATATTTAGATATAAATATACATACATAACATATACATACACACATATATATATATATATATATATATATATATATATATATATATATATATTATATATATATATGAGATATGAAGCCACAAATAGCACATTAATATTGAATTTGCTTTACTTCGGGGATAACTTAGCTTGGCTGCATGGAATCCCAAGACAGTGAATTTCCTGTTAAGCCTTTTCGGGTTCCTCACTTCTGACTTCTGAGGGAAGAACCGTAAGAGGGCCCTTCGTTCCGTGGGGTCCAGCTAACCCCGGGAAGAAACCTAATCTCTAGATTAACTGCCTCCGCACTTGAAGCATCAGAAGAGGTCTGTTCTCCCGAACTATAGAGACCTTAGGCTCTCCTGAGTCCCTGGAGGAGTCCTTAAAATAATCTTTTTTTTATATTTGGTTTTATATTGAAAAATAGACCAGAAACTCGACTTGTGTTTCCTGAGGTTCCTTGAAGACACCAGATCCAGCCCGCCATTATTCCTAGAAACTTACGCTGAAACTAGAACTTACTCCAAGTCTCCGGAGACAAAGAGATCCAAAATGGCTTCAGGGACTGATTGTTCAATGCATCGTCAGGGTGAAGACAACTTAATGCTAGAATTAGCCCTCTTGGGATTCCGGAGGGAGCATTGGATCCCTAGTCCAGCAGCAGCAGAGGGCCCGGCCTTTGGTGCTGCTTACCAGGAGAGCCTGGTGGCCGCTGTTTTACAAATTGAGGGTATTCTGGGCATATATAGTGGGGAGTGCAGGGACACTCCCTCCTCCAGTCTTCTCGCAGAAGTCAGAAGAAATTTAAGGGCTGGGGCAGTGAAAATGTTCCTAAACGTAACTGGTATGCGGAACGGTTAATAGGCTACATGTGGTTTAATATTTGTATGTATTGTGTGTGTATATATATATATATATATATATATATATATATATATATATATATATAGATATATAGATAGATATATATATATATATATATATATATATATATATAATATATAATATATATATATATATATATATATATAGATAGATAGATGTAGATAGATAGATATATAGATATACACTATATATATATACTATATATATATATATATATATTATATATATATATATATATATGTGTGTGTGTGTGTGTGTGTATTTGTATGTCTGTTTTTGCGAATATACGCTGGTCTACATTGCATGTTTTTTTTCTTTCTATAACGGCTAGCATGGAACAAGACCACTCATTATTTGTAAACATTTGTACGTATGTTTTTGCGATTGCATAGCGTTTGACATGGAACGGCACCATTGTTTGTGAATGTGTCTGTGTGTGTTTTTGTTCGTAGTTGTTTTGCGAATATGCGCTAGTTGATACATTGCATAGCAGGTGACATGGAAGAGCACGAGCGGTGCATAACCCCGTTCCTCGGATGATGTTAACTTTCTCTTCTTCGCCATCCTGGACCCGAGTGCCTTGGCTAATTTGTCACACTGACGACTATATTATCTTGTATGTCAAGGTAAAGAATACCGTAGCTTTCATGTACAGAGTCTCGGTTGTATATAAAGAGGCCTTGTTGAATTGCCATCTGTTGATAGAAACTGAATTTCAGACTGAATGATCCCTGGTGAATGTTCATTATTCACTGGAGATAACTTTCATTGGGGCGAGACTTCTTTCGTGTTTTGTTTTTTGAATTTTTTTTTAAATTATTTAAGTGCCTTTCATTAGACGAATCAGCTGATTGTTTCCTTTGAATTAAAAAGAATAATTTATTATTATTATTATTATTATTATTATTATTATTATTATTATTATTATTATCAATTTGGAAAGTTGATCAATTCTTATAACTTCCTAGTTTCCTTGGAATTAAAAAAATAACTTATTATTATTATTATTATTATTATTATTTGATTTATTATTGCTTATACAATTCTCTCTCTCTCTCTCTCTCTCTCTCTCTCTCTCTCTCTCTCTCTCTCTCTCTCTCTCTCTCTCTAACGCGACGTTTCCTCCTGATCAACAGGACATTATCAAGAGGATTATTATTATTTATTATTATTATTATTTATTATTATTATTATTATTATTATTATTATCAATTTGGAAGTTGATCAATTCTTATAAACTTTCTTTCTAGTTTCCTTGGATTAAAAAAATAACTTTTTATGGTTATTATTCATTATTATTATTATTTTATTATTATTATTATTATTATTATTATTATTATTATTATTATTATTGTTAATTTAGAAAGTTGCTTTATTCTTATACCTTCCTAGTTTTTTATAATTTTTGTGAAAATGTTGAAGTTATAATGCGGTGTATGTTGTTCAAAACAGTTGTATGTTGTACTACGTAATTTTGTGAATTTGATTTTGCTACAGGTGGCTTTGTATCATTACGAATGGTCAAAGGAAGTGATTTTATTTACTTATTTATTTATTTATTCAGTTATGCTTGCTGTTACTCCGAACGTCCACGGATGAATAACCCGTAAAGATGAATGGGAACATTTGCTGGATATAAGATCAAACAGATAAGGAGAGGACTGGTGGGGCGAGAGAAGTGTGCGCATTATTCGGAACTATCGTGAGGCGAAGAAGTGTTTTAATATCCAGGAAGTTCAGTCAGCAGCAAGCAGAAGAGAGAGGTGAATGGTGCAGTAAATGGTAGTTTGGAGGGGTTCGTCGTCCTGTTTGTGAGGTTTTTCTGCAGATGCATGATGCAGTGAGAAAGGTAGGAGAAGAGTTCTTCCATACGAGGACGGCGGGGCGATGGATCAAATGTCATTACGGTATTGGATGAATATGACAGCTGCTCGTTTTTTTTTTTTTTTTTTTTTTTTTTTTTTTTAGGAACACGCACATCCCCTTAACGGGAAAAACGTGTTATAATTTTCACACATACACACACACACACACACACACACACATATATATATATATATATATATATATATATATATATATATATATATAATATATCATTGTTTATTTATTTATTTTTAATATATGAATTTAGTGTATTTTTTAAAATTTACTCTTCAAAGCTTAATCTTCATCTCTTCCTTCCGTTCTCCACTTATCAGTCAAACAAACAAACTCCAAAGAGTGAGTTAAATATACATATGTTTTTGTACTTATATATATATATATATATAATATATATATATAAGTACAAAAACATATGTATATTTAACTCACTCTTTGGAGTTTGTTTGTTTGACTGATAAGCGGAGAACGGAAGGAAGAGATGAAGATTAAGCTTTGAAGAGTAAATTTTAAAAAATACACTGAATTCATACATTAAAAATAAAGAAATAGATAAACAATAATATTATATATATATATATATATATATAAAGGTATGCATTCAAAATATTTTGGTAGTTTATCCTTCACAAAAATTAACCTTCATCTAACCCGTTCCGTCCCGAACTGATCAGCGGGACAAACAAACCTCGAGGAGGAGAAATCGAATGATGTCCGTCGTCGCCAATCGTTGGTAATATAAATTTGGTTTCGGTTCCTCGCTAATGAGCCCCGAGTGTTGGCGGCGGCGGTGGTGACGTTGCAGGGTGTTGCAACGCCCCAGTTCGTGCGTGAGTGAGAGGAGGAGGTTGTCGGTGGGTGGGTGGAAATGGAACTCCGGAGTGGAGGGGGGTTGTGGGGGGGGGGTGGTGGAGATTTCAGTTGTTCTGGCCTTAGGGAATATGGACGAGGGAAGGAAGGAAGGCTTTGCTCGCTGCTGCTGCAAGAAGGCCGACGCGATTGATTTTCATTTGCATGTTCATAAGAGGTTCGGTTTGGGCCCAAACTCGTTTTCGCTTTTGCCTTTCTTCTCTGTGTCTTGCGTGGTTGTTTATTTCCAGAAATAAACTTTACATACAAACAAACAAAATGAACACACACACAAGCACACAATATATATATATATATATATATATATATATATATGTGTGTGTGTTGTGTGTGTGTATATATATATCTATATATATATAAATTATATTATATAATATATATATATAGATCTAGTATGTGTGCTTGTGTGTGTTTGTTTGGAAGCTGAACGCCAGGGTCTGTTTACTACTGTGTTTATTTTCTCCCCTCAAAATAAGGAGGGTATGCACGATAATACCATTTTTTAGTTCCCTTTTTTCTTAACCCTTCTACGTTCGTTTCGTGTCTAGAAGTCAAGTTGCAAGTTAATTAACCCGTACCGTACAACTTTTAGGTTACTGTTGTGGCAGAAATTTTGGGTACTGTCAGTAATGATAATTATAGTAATATTAATAATAATAATGATGATGGTGGTGATAATGATAAGAATAAGCTCACGAATCACTTCTTTCAGTCTTGAAACTTGCAAATTACTGGACTACCTTTATAAACTCGTGGGCTACCTGATTCCCAGTGGATTGATGATCGATCACTTTCATTCTCAAAATCAAGCGTCCTGCAATGCGTGTCCTGATAGATTTATGATTATGGTATCCTCGTACATTAGTTAGTTCTTCACACTAACTTTTGAACGACTTAAACCATTAGAACATTAGAACAATTCAGTGTTGTTGGTATAAAGACATGAAAAAGTTTTGTTGGATATTGTTCCAACGAGTACTAACTAATTTTATTTCTTGCGCCCAGAAAGTTCTAAGTACATTTTATTCCTCGCAGTTAAATATCGTAAATACATTAATCTTGTTTGCATTTAGAATGTGATGTATTAAACAACGGTTAGAGAGAAGGAATGGGGCCGTAGGACAAAGAAAGTGGGCCTGATGAAGGAATTGCAGAGGAATGCAAAAATAAATATGAGATAGAGAAATTAGGAAACAATGCAGAAACAGATACCGTAAAGATTCTTGCAACGTCCATAGATCATTCTATAGACCTTGGACACTGGAGTCCTACACGAGAGAGTATAGGACCGGCTCCTGTGGATGGACCGGGTCGGTGGCTGGCCCCTGTGTGGGGGGGTATGGGACCACTCTGGACCCGGCAAGCCCTGGGTGCAGTGTAGGTCAGGGTCCTCGCGCCGGGGCAGTCGCCTTGACTTTTTAGAATCAAACCCCTGGGTTTTAATTCGCTGAGGCAAGAGTTTGTATTTGTCCGTTACTACGAAAAACAATAGCTTTTTATTTTATCCACCATGTGCGTGTGTGTGTGTGTCTGTGTTTGTATATAACAAGATGAATGTAGCCCCAAGTGGTATTGTTTATTATTAAACTTTACATGTTTTTGTTAGTTTTTTAATGTAGCTATGTACGCAATCATAATGGGTATAGTATTTATATTTTAATGTATTTATTAACATCTGTCGCTGAAAAAAAAAAGAATGAGAGCCGTGATAACGGAATAAGAACGAAGGACGGTGAAAGTAAGAATAGACAAAGGAAACCGATGCATGAAACAATGATTGAAAGGCTCTTCCTTATTCAAAAGGTAGAAGGAAAAGGACTGGAGGAGAAACAAGGGAAGAGAGGAAACAAACTGGAAAGAAGGTCTCTGGAAGAACCAAGAAGGAAAACAGACAATCCATTTTATCCTCTTCTCTCCTGAAAAAGCAGGGGACTGTGAAGCTTACATTCATCCCATTTTCCTTCCCCCCCCCCCCCCCCCCCCCCTCTCTTTCTCTCTCATTCTTTTCTCTCTCTCTCTCTCTTTTCTCTAAGCAGATTTGAAGTACAGCATCCATTTATCCTCTCTCTCTCTCTCTCTCTCTCTCTCTCTCTCTCTCTCTCTCTCTCTCTAAAAGCAGTAGTGAAGTACCACATCCATTTATCCTCTATCCCTCTCTCTCTTTACGGGCTGCTCTAGGAGCAAGATCCCTTGCTAGCACAAAGCCAGCTAAACCAAAACCAACCAACCTCTCTCTGAAAGCAGAAGTGAAGCACAACATTCTCTCTCTCTCTCTCTCTCTCTCTCTCTCTCTCTAAAAGCAGAAGTGAGGTACAGCATACATTTATCCGCTTTCTCTCTCTCTCTCTCTCTCTCTCTCTCAATCTCTCTCTGTCTCTCTCTCTCTCTCTATATATATATAGATATATATATATTATGTATGCATGTATATAAATATATTTACGTGTATGTATATACATTATATATATTGATGTCTGTGTGTGTGTGCAAAACTTCTGCAGGAGCTCTTAATCTTATATTCCGGGAAGAAAGTTAATAAGGCTACAAATCATTCTATCATCATTAAGTTTCCTCTCTTGTCAGCGGGTAGCGACTCGGGTGAACGCTTGCACAAAGGCAAGGTGAAAATCCTTTCTGATCTTGGACCTTCTGTCGCGTTTTATTTTTACCCGAAATATTGAGGAGGTTCGTTTGGTGCTGGTTCTTCTCTCCGCTTTGTTTGTTTTCACTGTACCCCCGTCATTGTTGCAAGTCATTATGTCGTTGCAGACTTGATCGAATTTGTAATGCTCTTATACAAAAAAGCCCTGAATTATGTAGACGAGCTTCCACAGAACAGGATTTGAGGAGTGGATGTAAGTAAGTAGATATATATAATATATATATATATATATATATATATATATATATATATATATATATATTGCTTGTAATAGTATACTTATATAAAAAACCATGACTTGTCAGTCAATCTTCCATGGAACAGAATTTGAGGAGAGAGTGCAAAGTAAATATATATAATATATATATATATATATATATAAATATTATATAATATATATGTGTGTGTGTGTGTGTCTGTGTGTGTGTGTGTCTGTGTGTGTGTATGTGTGTGTGTCTGTGTGTGTGTCTGTGTGTGTAAAGAAACATGAATTTATTAGTCAAAGTTCCACGAAACAAACTTTGAGGACAGAATTTAAGTAAACGTAATTTCATTGCTTGTAATGTTAATATATTCATATAAAAAGATACGAACTTGTTATTCAAACTTCCAAGAAACAAAATTTGAGAAGAGCAGAATGATAGCAAATTGACGATAACTAGATAATGGCGAAGCATAAGCCTTCATGATATCTTTATCGATGGCAAAGCATAAATTTTCAGGGGGGGGTGGTAATAAACTGGGTCCGAGTTTTTTGTGTCAGCGGTAGCAACTCGTTTAATACTTGCCCGAAGGTGATCTGGCCTTTTTAGGAAGCGATGTTTGGATGCTGAATGCGAATGAAAGAAGAAAGGCTGAAGCGGTTGAGATGAACTGGGCTGTTTCTGCTGTCTATTCTGCGTAAGACTTAACTTTTTAAAATGGGAGATATAAACATATACGCAATGGAGATACGTGCTGTGTTTTGCAGATGGTTTAATCACGTGGGAAGAATGGGAACAGTGGTGTTGTGTAAAGAATGACTAATCGAGAAATGTCAGGAATTGTGATGAAAGGAAGTCCTAAAAATTGCTGGATGAAATGGGCGATTATCCAAGATTAAAGTATTAATATATTATATGTATATATATTATATATATATATATATATTATATATATAATTATATATATATATATATATATATTATATATATATATGTTGTAGGAAGCCCTCTAAATTTGGAAAAATAGAAGGTATTTTAGTGGACTTCCTACGACATAATATTTTAGTCCACGGATAGTGTTTATAACTTTGCTATGATATATATATATATATATATATATTATATATATATGTGTGTGTGTGTGTGTGTGTGTGTGTGTGTGTGTGTGTGCGCGCGCGCGAGTGTGCGAGTGTGTTTGTGATACAACGCAGGAATCTCTGCTAGAGCCCATTCACCTGCTAAAATAAATGAACGCATGCATTTCACGGCTGGGATTAAACGAATGCTCCAACCTGACATGGAGGGTCACTTCTCGATGAAGCTTAAGACCTGGAAAGGAATTCGGAGCCGAGCTCAGCAGCTCAGCAGCTCAGCAGCAGCATCGTCGTCGTCCCTCTTCCCGTCCCTCCCGCGGCGGCTCGGCTGTTGTCTCGTCGGAAGCCTAGGCTTTGATCTCCTCTCCGTCGTGAATATTTAAAAGGGCTCCCCCGACTGCAGCTTACTGCATCAATAGAGAAAAGAACAGAACACGCAGAAATCGCATCTATTTTAAATGACGTAGATTGTCGCCTGGCGTCCTTCCCCCCATTCCCCTCCCCACCCCCCCACCCCCGCGGTAGAAAGCTCGCTGGGGGCTGTTTCCCCCTCCTTTCTCTCTCTCTCTCTCTCTCTCTCTCCGTCTCTCTCTCTCTCTCTTCACTTTGAGAAATGTAAAAGAACGCAAATCCAACATTTTACGATTTTTTAGATTTATTTATTTAAATACAATTTCTCTGAAAAAATAAGTTTGGATATGATCTTGTAAGTTTCGCTAAGTATCACGCACGTCATAACAGCAGAGGTCATAGACACCGATGCTGGGGGAAAGAACACGAAAATTGAGAGAGAGAGAGGAGGGGGGGAGGAAGAGAGAGATAGAGAGAGAGAGAGGGAGAGAGAGAGAGAGAGAGAGAGAGAGACGCACAGGACATGGGTTACTGTAATAGGTGCGTTTATTTTTATGTAGTACACACACACACACACACACACACACACACACACACACATATATATATATATATATATATATATATATATATATATATTATATATATCACACGAGTATATACATATGTATATTGTATATTATATGTATATGTGTGTAAATTACAAATTCTGTCTTATCATCACTTATGACATTAATTTACGTATTTGCTGCGGAAATATGTTTCTTCAAAAGGATGGAAAAGTAAGGAATATAATTCCATGTGTATATACTGTATAAGTATTAAAATTTGAGTGCAGTTATGTTTATAGTGACATTTATTGCATTATATGGGGTTCATATTTCGTTTCTAAAAGAGCGAACTTCACGAATAAAATTCAGCGTTTTTAGATTTTTTTTTTTTTTTATTGGGGAAGAGAAAGGATGCTGTTAAAATTGCAGACTAATTGAGAAGATTTCTCCGCAGTGTTGAAAGTTTAAAACCATTTGTGTTGCTTTGTGTTTATAGCTAAGCCGCGTTCATTTACAGTTGCACTTATGATTATGTTGTAGTTGGAATTCAAGTTTTTTTTTCGTATTGTGTTTTCTGGCGTTCGTTTTTATCAGTTATTTTTCCTACCTAACTGTTTCTTGATTGACTTCAGTCATACTTGAAGGGGATAAGTATTTCTTACTGCAGTCGAGTTCTACTTGTAATTCGTATTTACTCTTTTATAAGTTGCAACCCCAGAAAACTTCCAGTCAGTCAGTCAATTTTTTTTTTCTTTTTTTTTTTGCAAGAAAGGCAGGATATTGTGTGAAGTACGGATTAGGCTGCTTCTTGACTCTTGCTCACACACATCAGTCAACTAACTTCCAGGTACGTATAACACTCCTTATGTTAACAGAGGCATGCAGGGGGTTTTAAAGGAATGCGCTTAATTCGTGTGTTCATTTTTCTCTAGAAAATTCGAAAAAAAAATGACTAATAGTGGATAAATTCCCTCAGTACCGCCAGCAAGAGTTTCTGATGCAAAACAAGAATACTATAATGTGGTAAAATAGCAAAAGAAATAAATTCGAACAGAACTTCCCAAAGGAACCTTTGTAGAAAAATTATCCTTTTAATGTTTACCAATGCACAGCATACATGACGTAATTCTCAACTCTTATACATTCGTATTTTTATTCATTAAAGTGTAGACTTTTATTACAGTGCTGTTGTATATATTCCCCCTGTTTTCTTGAAGTAATTTTGCTCTTTATGAATAATAAGTAGCGTATCTGTACCGGCCAAAATGACGGTAATGTAGGTGAGGGTCGAGAAAAAGAAGGTACCTTCATCCCACACGTTTAAATAATAAAAACGGTTCTGTGGCGAGAGAAGCTGATTGGGATATAAATTACGTTTTGTTATATAGAGATAATTTATCCCCGTTTTGACGAAATGGCGTATCCCCTTTTTTTCAGCTGAAGTGTCTTAGTTTATTTTTTTCCTAACATATCACAATTTCAGCTGTATGCGTTGCCACATTTCCAACCAAATTTTCCCAAAAGATCGGCTAATTGGAAAGTCTGAATAATTAACAAAATCTTGTAAGCCTACTTTCTCAGAACGAATGGGGGAAAAATGGCTTACGGAGTTCGTCAAACTAGGGACGAATTATCATATTAATAGTCATTGAAATCCATCCACTTTTAAAGAAGGAAAATTTGAACGTCAATGATTCATTGTTGTTGTTGTTGTTTTTTACATTATCGAATAACACAGAAACAGATTTCAATTTCAGAAGGGTATTTTGACCTCGGAAGTGTGTGGTAATGGTTATTTTGATATCTTAACCTGCTAGAGAGAGAGAGAGAGAGAGAGAGAGAGAGAGAGAGAGAGAGAGAGAGAGAGAGAGAGAGAGAGAGAGAGAGAGAGAGAATTCCTATGCCGTGAACGAGTAGAAGATTTTCATATGCTCAGTGAAGTCGCTCACTCTCTCTCACCTCAGCATTTTAATGGGTGGAAGTTTCATTTGCCTCATTATAATTCAGTTGGGGGAAAAATAGCTTGATTAAAATGGAAAATGGAATATTTGTTTCCTACTCACGACAAGGAAATCTTTCTACGAATAAGAAGGATATCTCTCCATAATGGATGCACGTGAGGGAAAAACATTCCCTTGGGAACCCCCTCCAAATGATTTACCTGAATTTTTGTGAAACTTTTGATGAAGATTCCACCATTAATGGTCTCCAGGGAAGCTGTCACGTTTTTACTCTTTCCAACCTTTGAATAGTTTAGAAAGTGAATTTAATCTTTATAATTCATAGTAATCAACTTCAGTAAAAGAGTAACATTAGTTAGTAGAGAATATGCGTTCATAGGAGGTGTCATTAATGAAGAATATGCTTTCATAGGAAGTGTTATTAGTGGAGAATATGGGTTAGTAGGTGTTGTTAGTGGAGAATATGCGTTCATAGCTGTTATTAGTGGAGAATTTGCATTCTTAAGAGGTGTTTATATTAGAGAATATGCGTTCATAGGAGGTATTTTAGTGAATTGCGTTCGCAGGAGGTGTTATTAGTGGAGAATCCACATTCATAGGAGGTGTTATTGGTGAAGGTTCATGCTCTTCACAGAGGGTTCATGCCCGTCATGAGATTTTCGTGGATGGTGACGAATTTTCGGGAAGTTTACCCTTAGACTGTGATACCCTTGGCATATTATTAGCAAAGAACGCGTACATATTTTATGGTTTGTCTTATTATTATTATTATTATTATTATTATTATTATTATTATTATTATTATTATTATATTGTTGTTGTTGTTGTTTTTGTTTTCGGAATCTACGAGTGGATATAGTTCTATAAATCGCTTTTTCCATAACCTTGAT
>NC_061092.1:16793060-16813060 GCF_015104395.2 Macrobrachium nipponense
CGAGCAAAATTGCTGATACGTTCGAGAAAGGCATAATTACCATGAGACGAGAAATTGCGTTTCGCATTGTAGATTTTTTTCCTTCCAGGTTTTGCCGGGGACTCTCTCTCTCTCTCTCTCTCTCTCTCTCTCTCTCTCTCTCTCCTTATCACGAATCAATTATCTCTTTCTCTCTTCTTTTTCTTCTTATTCCTCTTCTCCTTCTTCTTCTTCTTCTTCTTCTTCTTCTTCTTCTTCTTCTTCTTCTCACAAATCAGATACGTCCACGATACAGAAGAAAATTGTTTAATCCCACCATTTTTTTTCTCCGGGCGTTTTTCTGATAATTATACGGAAAACTTACCGCGACCAAGTGTGGTTTTTTTTCTCTCTCTCTCTCTCTTTTTTTTTTTTTTTTTTTTTTTTTTTTTTTTTTCAGGACTTGATTCATCGTCTTTTAATTGTCGAAACAAAAGCAAGGTACGTCTTTGCCTGCTTTAGTATAGGTGTAAGCCCACGCACACTGCAACTTATTTATAGATCAGTGCTCATGAGAATTTGTGCCTGAGCACCGCACGCGCCATGAATTTCGCAATTGTAGCTACCGATATTACTAATCCCCGTGTACCCATACCGTCAAGCATTACTTGCTTAGTAAAATACGGTAAACAATTTTACTTATTGTTGGCAAAATAGAAGAAAGATGGCGAAGCATGGCGTTCAAGTTTTTTTTTTTCTTTCTTTCTTTTTGCAGGTCATTATAATGTCCATTTCCTGAGCAGATCTTTGGCAGGGAAACAGAAGGAACCGTTACTACTCCAGATCCTGTTTCTTTTGCGATGCTTCTTTACATAAGTTTGCTTTATTAGTAAAGTGATCACGAAAGATTCGTAATCTGGATATCCGTTTCTGAAATTCGTTGGGTGTCATATTCGTGAATAATGTTTAAAAAAAATTCATATTTATATTGTCCGTGTGCCCAGTATAAATCGGCAGAAACGTGATGAAGGAATATAATGATGTTCAATGTTATATTGCAAAATTTGTCATTTATTGTAATGTTTGCCTATGGATCAAGTACATCCGCTTTGTGGCAACTAGAGGAATTTGTGTGTGTGTGCGTGTGTACGCTGCATTGGACCTTCCTTTGTTGGTCACATTTCCGAAACCAGTTAAAACAGGTTAAGTGATGGATTTAGTTATTCGCTAAGGGACCTCTCGCTCGGAGGTCTTATTTAGGACCAAGGTCCTTCAAATATACCTTGATTAAACCTAAAAAAGATGGAGTATTTCGTTTGATCATTTTTATGAAACCAACTCGTATGGAAGAAGCCCACAGGGACCTTTGACGTTAAATTCAAGCTTCCAAAGAATATGGTGTTCGTAGGAAGAAGTAAGAGGAAGTAAAGGGAAATGTAGGAAGAAGAGATACCACTTATTAAAAAAGAAAAAAAATATTAATAAATAGATAACCAAGTAAAAATATATCAAAATGCAAGAACTGTATTAGGATAGCAATGCATTGCATTTTTGCTTGAACTTCTGAGAAGTTCCAACTGTACGACATCCTCTGGGAGGTTGTTCCACAGTCCAACGGTGTGAGGAATAAAGGACCTCTGGAACTAAGAAATTCGACAGCGAGGCACATTGACAGCATATTAGTGCTGCTGTTTTGCGAGTCAAATAGCCCCTGGCGGATAAAGGCTGTTTAGCGAGTCAAATAGCCCTGGGCAGATAAAGGCTGTTTAGCGAGTCAAATAGCCCTGGGCAGGATAAAGGCTGTTTAGCGAGTCAAATAGCCCTGGGCGGATAAAGGGCATCAGGGATCAGTTGTGAACGCGAAAGATCTCTGTTGAAATACAACTTCTGAAGAAGTGACAGAGGAGAGACAATTGAACTTAATGGAACTTAAAAAGTGTAAGAAAGTGATAGACAAGAGTCCATTGAACTTAATGGAACTTAAAAATGACAGACAAGAGATAATTGAACTTAATGGAACTTAAAAATGACAGACAAGAGATAATTGAACTTAATGGAACTTAAAAAGTGACAGAGAAGAGATAATTGAACTTAAAAACTGAACTAAAAAGTGACAGAGAAGAGATAATTGAACTTATGGGAACTTAAAAATGACAGAACAAGGAGGATAATTGAACTTAATGGAACTTAAAAAATGACAGACAAGGAAGATAATTGAACCTTAATTTTAACTTCAAAAGTGACAGAGAAGAGATGAACTTAATGGAACTTAAAAATGAAGAGAAGAAGATTAATTGAACTTAATGGAAAACTTAAAAAGAACAGACAAGAGATAATTCTTGAACTTAAAAATGGGGGAACCTTAAAAAGTGACAGAGAAGAGATAATTGAACTTAATGGAACTTAAAAATGACAGACAAGAGATAATTGAACTTAATGGAACTTAAAAATGACAGACAAGAGATAATTGAACTTAATGGAACTTAAAAAGTGACAGAGAAGAGATAATTGAACTTAATGGAACTTAAAAATGACAGACAAGAGATACTTGAACTTAATGGAACTTAAAAAGTGACAGACAAGAGACAATTGAACTTAATGGAACCTAAAAAGTCAGGATTGTTATTCACTCTGGATGTTTTCTCGAGGAGGTGATAACTCCCGGGTTAACGACTGAATTTAATTAGGGGATTTCATGTCTCGCCAGGTACAATAAAACCAGAGTTTGAGGATTAGTGTTGAGAGGCATCATCTGGTCTCCTCTTGAATTTGGATAATTTATCGACGCTCGAGACTAAACGAGATTTCTCGAAACTGTGAACTGTTTAGTCTCAGACTCGAATTTATGGTTTGATTGTGTTGGTTAGAGTTTTAGTGTTGAGCTTCTGACGTTTCATCAGGTATTGCCACACTGTCTGTTGGCGAAACTCAGAGGAAGTTGGTTAGGATTTGGTTTATGTCTTTGTTTACTAATTCGGACGGTGGACCATTTGGGCGAATTGGTATACAACGGTCATGTATAGTCTTGTCTTGGACTTGAACCGATGACACCGGAGACCGTGAGATTCGGAAGCTTCCACTGCCTTTCCGAAAACTGTCGGTTGTAATATACTTTCGTTGTAGTTTTCCTAATTTTGCATGATATATTCTTAAGATTTTGCAAATTGAAACAGTTTTCAACCAACAATAGCGTAGTGCAAGACATACAGTTTACTGAAGCTCTGTAGCGAAGGTAGATAATGTTTAGAACTCACGAAATGATACATTATGCAGTTGAAAATATTCGAAGACGGCATAATCTCCTCAAAGGCTAATTGATTCCCCCCTTCCCCCCCCCCCCTCTCTCTCTCTCTCTCTCTCTCTCTCTCTCTCTCTCTCTCTCTCTCTCTTCCCGTTCTTTATGTAGACCCACTTCGTAAAAATCTTGACATAACCTTTTGCGTCATCCTGCAAACAGACATAATATATATATATATATATATATATATATATATATATATATATATATATATATATATTATATAGATATAATATATATAATACATTATATAACCATATAATTATATATATATAATATAGTTATATATATATAATATATAATTATATATAATATATATATATATATATCCACGCTCGAGGTAAGTAGGTAGGTAGTAGTTTTTTTTCTTCTTAGGTGGGCAACAATGGATTTAGAAGTGTCATTCATTCCCTTTGTGTTTGGGGGTTTGCTTAAAACTTGTATAACATATTTTTGCTTAGAATTTATCATGTTGAATTACTTGTCTCTATAGTCTTCTCAGAACAGTTTTTCGTCCCCTAATAATAACCTGAAAGCAATTTCATCTTGGCTGATCTCGAACCGTATGCAATAAAGGCTCATTTTAAAGTATGTGTAAGACCTAGTTTTTCTCTCATCATTTAAAGTACGATAAGGAATGGTGATGTAGTTTATATCCTGCTTTAAAATATTAAGTTTTTACTGGTTTTGAGTCAGTAAATTTTTTATTTTTTATTTTATTTTATTTTATTTTATTATTATTTTTTTTTTTGCTATAACATTTGTATAAACTTCGTTTTAAGTAGGTACTTGGAGCTCTAATGGGCCAGTCGATATTATATATGACGAAACACGCACGGAATAGTAATTGAGAAAGCAACGTGACGCTCATGTGATTGCCGACGTTATAATTACTTATCTAAAAAGATATGAGCAGTTGGTAATCTATATATGGACTCTCTCTGTCTCTCTCTCTCTCTCTCTGATGGGACCTTGTTGTTTGCTAGTTGAAAATATGATGATATCGGTTCACCTGAATAGCGTCTATAGTCATTGGTTGAAGGTCGACACTTGTGATAACAGATGAATTTGTCCGGCAGTGAATGACGTGCGTTCTTACATTGCTAAACACACGAACAACATATACATACATTATATATATATATATATATATATATATATATATATATATATATATATATATATATATATATATATATATATATATATATGTATATATATATATATATATATATATATATATATATATATATATATATGTGTGTGTGTGTGTGTGTGTGTGTTTATGTGTTGTGTGCGTGTGTCTGTATCTGTGTCTGTGTGAGTGTGTGTAATTGTAATAGCCACAATGCCCTCTTAACTTCTAGAATTCGAGAAGCTTAGAGGGCATATATATATACACACACACAACACACATATATATATATATATATATATATATATATATATATATATATATATATATATATATATATATATATATAGGTGATCACTTGACTCTATGTTCCGTGATTCTATACATGGAATGATATAGCTTTGTTTGTTTCTGCGTGCTTTTAACACACTCATGAGGCGAATATGCTCCTCATATTGATAACCGGTTGTGGTCATGAATGTTTGTCCGGTCATTCCATTAACATCCGCAGAAACTCCAGGTTTTTTTCTTTCTTTTTTGAAATCGTTGCCATATGACCTCACATGTCCTTACATCTTACTTTTTATTTTATATTTTTTTCCCCGGGGGCCTTTCTGTTCCATGGCCTTCATTCGTCTCCCCGGTGAACTCGCTCGCGTGACGGTACACCAGGCTTCCTTTCTCTCTCTCTCTCTCTCTCTCTCTCTCTCCTCTCTCTCTCTCTCTCTCTCTCTCTCTCTGAACCCCTTTCCTCTTTATTTTTAACTGTATTTTCTTCTACGTTTCAGTTTCCTTCCGGGGAACTTTCGTGATCGTGGGCTGATGAAGAGTCGTCCATTTTGACTGACTCTAGATCGGTCTTCGGTCTTCCTGCGAGAGTTTTGCATTTGTGAATGCGAGGAGGTCTTCTCTGAACTACTGAGGCTGCTACGACGATTATAATTGGTATGATGACAGTAACTGATACGAATTACGAAAGAAGTTATAAGAAAAAGTTATATGACGCGAGCTCTTAGAGATCTTGCGCGTTTAAACACACACACACACACACAGAGGATAACTTTACTTCATTTGGTCCGATGCAGCAGCTTATATGTGAACTGTATTCCCAAAAAATCTTCATTATGCATCTGGAATTCACTACGCGCGCGCACACGCACACACACACACACACACACACACACACACACACAGGATAGATTTACTTCATTTGGTCTGATGCAGCAGCTTATATGTGAACTGTATTCCCAAAAATCTTCATTATGTTTCTGGAATTCTCCAAATAGTTATGACGGCTAATCGGGGTTTTCTTCATTTTATGTAGCTTAAAGTTATTGTTAGTCAGTCGAGAATGCTTAAAGCCTGGTTGTAGATAACATTCAAGGATAGTACACTTGGTATTGCCAAAGATAAGCGATTTTTTTTATTTTCAACAAAGCTACAACCGGTGGGAGAGAAGCTATTTCTGTTGAATCAGATCCCACGTGTTCCTTGGACACTGAGTTCATTAGTTTCAGTAATCTGCATCGTTTATGTTTTGCATAGTGGAAGTACAGGTTCGGTGTTATATTTTGTTAGAGGAAGTTTTAATGTTTGCCTAGAAACACAACTCTCTTTGATCGCTGCCTCAAATAGCAACCCCCCACCCCCCGTTTGCAGACAATTATCACTATATGATCCAACTCACCATTACTCCACTCTACTTCTCATCACCATCATCAAGATAAGTAAACAAAAAATAGATGATTTAGTCTACCGCTCTAGTTCCTCGTTGGACGAGTGGGTGGTTTTCGCGCTCGGCTACCAATCCGGTGGTTCGAGGTTCGAGTCTCAGCCCGGCCAACTCGGAATCAGAGGGATTTATTTATGGTGATAGAAATACATTTCTCGATATAATGTGGTTCAGATCCCACAATAAGCTGTAGGTCCCTTTGCTAGGTGACCAGTTGGTTCCTAGCCACGTAAAAATATCTAATCTTTCAGGCCAGCCCTAGGAGAGCTGTTAATCAGCTCAGTGGTCTGGTTAAACTAAGATATACTAAACTGGTCTACCTCTCATTGTCCCTCAAATCCATCATTGGATGGACATAGCACGCATGCAGGACAAGAAGTGTCGGCAGTTCTGTGAACAAAATGTTCGTATGTGTATGTAACTTATATGTAGCCATGGCACGTGAATGGATATGTAGATTTTGTTTAGATAATGGCTTCTTTTGTATTATTGGCCATTATCCCTACAACTAACAAGAGTTGTTCTACAAGTATTACGTAGACGCTTCTGTGCTATTCATATACTGTTTGCAGATGCTGCCCTTCTCTCTCTCTCTCTCTCTCTCTCTCATTGCTAATTACGTTTTACATATAAGTATGATGGTAATCAGATTATTTTTCGTAAGAGCTGTGGGGTACAGCTTTTAATATTCAACTAAGTAGTGTTGATAATAGGCTATGCTTTATTTGTATAAATAAAGAAATTCGTGTAGTACTGCTTACCAAAGGAAAAATAGAATTGAGTCTTAAGACTCCATTCATATATATATATATTATATATATATATATATATATATAATATATATATATATATATATAATATATATATAATATAAACTTGTTTCAACGCATCTTACCTTTGTAATTACTTCTTCGTTTGCAAGTGCTGAAATTTTAAAACTTCTTACGTGATACTAACTAAAAGGAGAAAAAATTAGAGGTTACCTTTTGCTTAATTTATTTTTCCTATAGTTATCTATTGGGATGCATTGTATTCTTGCCTCCCAATACTGATTTCCTCAAGGTGCGGAAAGGGTTAGGAGTCCGATAAATTGCTTTCTGGGTCGAATTCTCTTTGATTTCGTCTACTGTCTCGCCAACCTCCTTTCCACTGATTGTGCGACTCGTGGGACGAAAGACGCAAGACAGGACAAAGGCTTTTTCAAGAATCAGAATGGGATGGACATGACATTGACAAATAAAGGAAGAACAAAGATTTACGATACGAACAGTGGGATAGAAATTCAAGTGCTGTACGTATACGTTTGACTTCTGTATACGAAGATCATTTTCAGAAGTGTAGCATTACCCTGAGGCCGAATGCACCGTATGTAGAAGTGATTTTTTTTTTATCATATTTAGGTCAAAGCACAACAAAGGCTAGAGAAAGAAAACGGGAAGAGTAAGCCAAGAATCGTATTATGAATAAACGAAAATAAACTTCGCATAATTTTATTATACCCGTGCAAGTACTTGCAACCACATCTCGCCTTGCGCTGAAGTACTTTTTTGGCATTATGTCTTATACAGGGAAGCTACTCCCTCTACTTGGAACTTGCTGGTAGGCCTATCTCACTCATGATAAGATAGTCGGTGTCTCCTGTAAAGTAAGCCGTTCCTTCATCCATGGTTGTTTGTGCTCGAATGCCAAAAGCAGTTCCACAGTTGTCAGATGTCTGGGGGCGATATCATTCTCGTTTGTACCTGTGACTCGCTTGCCACTTAGACGTTATTCATTTTATCGAAATGCTCCAAGAAAAAGTTAGCGTATTTCATGGCAGGGTTAAATCAGACTTGCCGTCCATAAAATGTATCTTGGAAGAAAAAAGGTAGCGTATTTCTGGGCAGGGTTAAATCAGTCTTGCGGTCCAAAAAATGTATCTTGGAAGCGCCTTGATTGCATATCGGGTTTAAATTCTCAGCCTAACTGTGCACGTCGCTGTACATGGCGGTCTTTTGATGTTCTACAGGTACTTTGCGGAAGTCGGGAACTCGGGGGTCAACCGGTTTGGCCAGGCTTTCATATCATTAACTCCTAGAATGTAAAAGCCCTGCCGCCTCTCTTTCTATTTCTTGAAACATTTATCTCGTCTGCATGATGGTACTGGGCTTTGTTGGAGACTGGTTGGGTTAGATTAAGGGGACCTCATGCCAGTTTGTGGACTCCGAACTATGTTTTTCATAATGCCCAACCAACGGAGACTTCGAGTTGATTTGGAAAGTTTTTTTTTTTTTTTAAACTCATTCGGCCTTTTCCTTGATTTCATCCTCGAAATAAGCATTTACTTTTCCTCTCCCGTCGGACTCCACATAGAAAAGGGATAATTTTATGATAGCTAGAATACATTTGTTGAGAACGGATACATAATTTATATAGTATCCAAATTGCTGAATATGTTTAGATAACTTATTTGTGTTTGGAGCGAGTTCATGCTGCTTGCTGTCCGTGAAGACTGATAAGAGTCAAGTAAATAGTAGTTATAGCGATATCAGTAAGTAATCTAACAGATAAACAGATGTGAAGTATCCCAAGAGTACTCTCTGATTACGAGAGGGAATTAGTCGTGATGGAAATTTTCCATGTCGAGTTTTTTTTATTTTTTATTTTTTTATTTTTTTTATAATGCTTTCACTTATGGCGTCCACACTTCATGTATTTCGTTAGTTATCTCTCGGTAAATATTCTCCTTGATTTTTGACATTTTCTGGCAGTTTCTTTTTTTTCTTATTTGATTACCTGATCTCGTTCATTATAGTTATTTTTATGAAATTTGTATGTGAAGGTGTGTGTATATATATATATATATATATATTTAAGTATATATATATATATACTATATGATATATATCTATATATATTTATAATATATATATATATATATTATATATATATATCTCAAAAAATCATCATAACGTGACTGGAATACCTTTAAATAATAAAAGTCCACAATCATGTAAAATGTGTATTAAAAATACTTAGAAGACGGGAGCTTTCGTCTACTTGATCAGTAGACGAAAGCTCCCGTCTTTTAAGTATTTTTAATACACATTTTACATAATTGTGGAATTTTATTACTTATATATGTATATATATATATATATATATATAATATATATTTTATTACTCTATATAAATATATATATATCCATATATATATATATATATATATATATATTATTATATATAATAATATATTATAAAGTGTTCGATCTAAACGACTGCATTAAAGTGAAACATTTTAGATATAGCAATACAAATTCGTTTATGAATTTATAAAGGCGTTAATGTGTTCGCAGTTCCGCTGATGTTAATGTCATATTAGAGTTTACATGAGAATATATTATGAAAGAGCCACTTAGGGCGGGCGCCTCATACCGGATTAAACGCGTTAAATTGTGGTTTTATTTTCGTTCATTTGACCATGGCATTATTTTAGGACTATGTGTAATTTCACATTGGTTTTGGATGTAATGCTTTCCTACGCGTCGCTTTGTTCTAGCACACTAGTATAACCTTGCTTTAACCCGCTACTGATTTTTTTTATGGATGGTTGGTATCACTTATACTTGTCTCAGCTTGTTTGAGCTGAATACTTTTTTCATGAACTGATTTCTTTCCACTTGTTGGAGCTCATGACATTTTCCTTGATTAAGCTCTCTCTCTCTCTCTCCCTCTCTCTCTCTGTACTTTCGTCAATAACCTAGATGTTGTGACGCTAGTTTTAGTAGACATAAATCTCTCTCTCTCTCTCTCTCGTCAGTAACCTAGATGTTGTGACGCTAGTTTTAGTAGACATAAATCTCTCTCTCTCTCTCTCTCTCTCTCTCTCTCTCTCTCTCTCTCTCTCTCTCTCGTCAGTAACCTAGATGTTGTGACGCTAGTTTTAGTAGACATAAATATCTCTCTCTCTCTCTCTCTCTCTCTCTCTCTCTCTCGGCTTCAAACGAGTACTTTTTTTCTTATTCACTTGGTCTTATCTTATGAGCTTATACGTCAATATTTTGTTCTTAACCATGTGTTGTCAGCATGTGCATTAGATGGCTCTTACCGTCTGCCTGAGGAACAAGAACCTGTGCTGGCATAAGGCCAGTATAACGAAAACAGTAACATGTTTCAGTTGCTTATCAGCTGTGGGCTCCAATTGTTTTATTATTCGTTTCGAGGCCAAACCCCGAGTGCCTCTCTGTCCAGATCCCGAAGGGGGCGGATTACCGTCTGTGCACCTCATGCGGTGGACTGTAGGCATTACTTAGTATTCTTTGCAGCGTTTCGGCTCCTAGATGCAACCCATTTCAATCATTTTACTCTACCTCCTCTCATATGCTCTTTTTTCAATCTTACTTTCCACCCTAATAATTGAGTCATAGGGCAACTGCTAGGTTTCTCTCCTGTTTCGCCTTTCAAACCTTTTTACTGTCAATTTCCGTCTCAGCGTTGATTGACCTCATTGGTCCCAGCGCTTGGCCTTTCGCCTAAGTTCTGTATTCTATTCCGTTCTATGCTCTGTCCAGTCACTCGGGAACAGACTCCAAATTTTAAGGCCGTTGCAAACAATGATTTTCATTATACATACTACTTTCCTTAGCGTCACCTGGGTTCATTCAACAAACCTTTTCACTTGCCTGGCTTCTTAAACATTCTCCCGACCTGGGCTAACTCGATTACTTTTCTCGCCTGCGACCATGAACAACCCAGTGCTCGTTTCCTTACTTAACGTCTGTTAGGTGACGTTTTCCTTGCATATCTTAAGGACAAAATCAAGATTTTTCTTAGGTGCCTTCTTTTCTGTAGCAGTATTTTATAATGGAAATTTTGTTGACGTTTATATTTTAATTGATTTGACAGGGTGCGCGTGCTGGTTACTCATTGAAAGTATCAGATGATTCGGGTGCTACTGTGGCATGTTATCTATTTACGCGTCACCTGCTCCGTGGTGCTAGTACTAAACATGGCGGAAGCTCCTTGGGACGCCGTGTTTAGTATTAGATTCACTTCAGCCTTGCGTTTGATGTCTAGGCCAGTCCCTTACGACGCTCCTGATTGGCAGCCAATCACGGGGCTGGGCCGCTGGATCTATGTTCCAGCTCTTCTGAGGGATACTTTTGAAAGACGTATCCCTCAGGAGAGGTGGAACATACATCCTGCCCATGTGAACTCTCGAGAGAGACTGAGAGTTTCCAGCCCTGTGATTGACTTATCAACAGCCAATCAGAAGCGTCGTAAGGACTGGCCTAGTCATCAAATGCACGGTTGATATGAATCTACATTCTACAATAGTACTAAACATGGCGGAAGCTCCTTGGGTCGCCGTGATTAGTACTAGCCTCTCGGGATCAAAATATTATATAACACCCATTTCTATATTGTGTGGTCGACAACTTAAATTAATAAACGATATCTTCCTGCGGCTGTCTACTTTACACTTACCAAACGGCGTTTAGTACTATATCACCTCGTAATAGGAGTATCTTGCATATTAACCATTAGTGCGATAAGATTGGTTGCTTTAGTGGTTTCGCCACGTCACCAACATTGTATAGGCTGTGTTTCGTAAGTCAACGGTTTTGTCGATTTGCTCATTCACTTCTCATTAATAACGCATTTTCTGCTAACGGAACGTTGCAAGTTCTGTTAGTTTTATAATCAAGTTCACTTGCTTTCTGATTTGGTTTTATTATGCTCATAGCAGCCTACATATTTCCATTTTTTTATTGGGTGTTGTTAATGGTTCACCGAATATATTTTTTAGGTTGGTTGACAAATTTCTTATTTTGTGAATCTTTTCCAGTGTTGCCCAACTTACATTTTTTGTTTTTTATTTTTTGTTTTCCGGAGCTCTGTTCTTAGGGACTGCAGCTTAAGATTTTTTTTATTTTTTATTTTTTTACTGAACAATCCAATGGCCATGAATTTTCCTCATAGATTTTCACATACTATAATATTAGGCCATGTGTGAATAATCAAATACTAGAAGATGGAAAGGAAGGAATATTTGCATTTATAAATAGTTACAAATAACAGCGAAAGCTACTTTAATTTTCTCTCTTTTATTTAAAAAAAAGGCATTCTTAAGTTATGTAATTTATGTACAGACTCAGGAAATATATAGTCATATTTTTTATAGATAAATATACTTAAATTTACTTTGTATATACACACACAAACATACCCATGTACTGTATATACATACCCGTTACACATACATATGTATATCTATATATATTAACATAGCAGATAACTATTTTAATGAGAATAAATGTTTTCAAAACAACTTGGTAGAAGTTAAAGAGCGGTTGAATGTGTTCGCTGTATTACTTGTCTTGTCAGTCCCTTTGGATGCACGTATATCATCTGCGATCGAGTCTTCCTATTATGATTACAAAGTTCAAATCTTATCAGATGTCGTCTCTTGAATTTCGAGGTCGGTCGTTGCTTAAGGCTTCAGAAGCCGCTTTCTGCAAATCATCCATCAGATTCTTTATATACCTATGAAATAGGCTGTCTTCTAGTTCCTATATATATATATATATATATATATATATATATATATATACACACACATATATATCTATATATATATATAAATATAATATATAATCGTTTACTTAGAAGCCACTTTCTGCAAATCATCCATCAGATTCTTTATATACCTATGAAATAGTCTGTCTTCTAGTTTCGTGTATATATATATATATATATATATATATATATATATATATATATATATATATATATATATATATATCGTTTATTGATATATCGGCTTCAGTTCGTAATTGTAAGTAACATTTCTTTCGTGAGGCTACGCTCGTACTAATAGTTGTTGGTTTGTAAACCGTTCTTGACTTGCAAAGGGCAAGAGAATCATATTATTCGAGTCCGCTAATTTGGAAGGTCTTGTGGCCTTGATTATTTTTTTTTACTTTATTATAGAAATAACAAAACCACTGGTATTTACAGTTACAAATTTTTTAAATAAAAAGCATTCCGATATGTTTTCATTCTGTACGGTAGATGTAAACCATCTGCAAATAACTGAATAAAACGAAATTTACACTAATAAAAGAACAGATGTGCTAACAACATACATTAGACAAGGATGTTACTTATAATTTCAGCTTAATTTTTTGCGAGGACACTGAAGAAGCAGGATTGGACGCTCCCGGTCTCACCGGAGGATCCATGCTCCGGTGTTAAACGGTTTCGGTTTAGCGATTATAAACTGGTTATTATTATAGCTGCTGGAGTATGCAGCTGCTAATCCCAAACAACACAACTGTAGTGTGACCCATTTTTCGAAATATTGAATCGCGAATGGTCGTATCTGTAGCTTTGCTAGATTATCTAAAAACATTGCAGTAGGGGTTATTGTGGCGAAAGAAATCTATGCGACAATACGTATCGTCTGAAATTTATTAGGAAAATACTGTACTTTTAGTGGGAATAAAAAAAAAAAAAAAAAAAATAAAAAAAAAAAAAAAAAAAAAAAAAGTCATCTTGACATTTTTTAATATTTTTTTATAATCGATATGAAGGCGAATTCCTTTCTCGCTGAAACGAATTAGGTAACGAGTGACCGCGATGCTGACGTGTTACAAAAATTGTTACATCTCGCTGTAAAGAACCTTCATTGGTGATCTCCAGAGGTGATCCAAACCAGGGTCGTCTTCCAAACCAGGTTCGTCTTTGTCGCTATAGAATGGTCGATTTCAACTTTTTTCTTTTAGCTATGGGCGGTATGTTTTTTTTAGAGCTTGATGTGCCTGCCAGTTTGTTTCATAATAATAGTAATAATAATAATTTCCTAGATAGTGACCCCCAAAGGTATTCGGCGGTCGTTATATAGGTCTAATATTTCTTGGGGGTCATTTATCTTCATATTTACAGTCTTGTGTTTATGTTTTTACGGTAATCCCTAACGGGCTTGTACTAAACACGCTTTTTATTGCATTCCTCCCGTGAGACTAGGATGTTTGGATATCTTACCAGTTCTGAAGTCTCCCCCCCCCCCATTCTCTTTCTCTCTTTCTCTCTCATTTTGCACTATATAGGCTTCATTCATGCTTGTCTTGTTTTTCTTCGTCACTTCTTGATTTGTGTATGCTTGATATTTGTGCTTGCTTGGTAATTGATCGTGCTTTCGTTTTCGTACGTTCCTCGCGCAGATGACTGCTTGCGTCGCTTTTAGAATAATTTCAGGAGAATTCTCTGCGAGTTGAATTGTAGTTGTTTGTTAACTTTTGTTAGCGCTTAAAGTGAGGCTGATAAAATTGTTTTATTTTGTTAAGTACAGTAAGAGGTGGAATTCCTACAGATTTCGTTCGGCATTATATATATATATATATATATATATATATATATATATATATATATATATATATATACATATATATATATATATATATATATATATATATATATATACATACATACATACATACATATACATATACATATACCTTATAAGTAGTTCGCCTGTTTTTTTTTTTTTACCTTGTTCCAATGTGCTAATAATGATTATGGGATTATTACATGTAATATATTACTAATGACGGTGCTAAATTGAAAGGCACGATTTTAATCCATTTGTGATAATGATAAATTAATAACAATTGAGCTAGCTATCTTAATGGCGATTCTTCTAAGTCCACCAGCAGTATTATCAATACTCTCTCTCTCTCTCTCTCTCTGTATTCAATTGAGCTTGTTTTCATCCCCAGGTCCGGAGATGGTTGAATTATGCGTGAAGGTCCTTGAAGTGTGTAAAGACGAAATATATGTTAAGACGCTCGATAAAGCAAGTCCAGTTAATTCTAGACTAGTACAAAATGTCTCTTTATCTTGCTCTTTTGAGAGATGTTATGACCATCGCTTTCATAAGTGAAGTTGTACTTTTGTGCGATTTAGTGAGGGAAGTTTGATTGTTATTAATTATCAGCAGAACCAGAAATATGTGTGGATTTTAAATTTTCAGCAGAAACAAAATGAATTTGGGATTAACTCAAATTTAGAAAAATACTGAGGTGATTTGCCATCATTTCTTTTGAGAACAATGTATGTGGAATCGGCTTACATTTGCTGGAGAGAATGTTTTCATAAATATAGACTATTCGATTTGTTATCATTCTCAACACGCCTGTAACAACTACAGCATTTTCATAGGTTCTTTTGTTCTGGTCTTGCATATTGAAATGGAAGTCAGCTCCTGGCCTGAAACCAGTTGGTAGCACTACTGCCTCCTACATCTTCCCATGCTGCTAGTACTACTCTCCCTGCCTCCCATCCAATCCATCCTTCACCCTTCCCGTCTAGATCTCTCTCTCTCTCTCTCTCTCTCTCTCTCTCTCTCTCTCTCTAGCAAGCAATACGTAGTTTTCCTTTTAATTCTTTCAGTAAAGTCATTTAATAAAACCTCTCTATCTTATCCATGGTTTCACCCCACCCATACTTTATACGATTTTTCTTGCATATTTCATGCTCGTATTCATCTTGCAGGAGTGATATTATCATTATTACACTTATCTTCCTTTTACTTGGTGCCTTGATTTAAAAACGCTCACTATATCAGGGCACTACAGGACTGAAAGGAACACGGCCACTGCATATTAACTCTGCCCTCTCAAAATAAGCGTAGAGCAAGTCATCTGCGTGTATGGGCAGTACCCAAGCGGACTGGAGCGCGCGCTAATCCAGGCAGGACCAAGGTCCAGGACAAACCCGATGCCATTCGCGAAAGTGTATGGCCAGCTCTCTCTCTCTCTCTCTCTCTCTCTCTCGTGACCGCAAGAAACTGTTCCTTCTGTCCCTAAACTCCACCGAATCTTGCCAAGGGATCTTATGAACGGTTTTCATGGCTCTTGTTAAATAAAGGTGTTGTTTAATTTCATTTTCGTGAAATACATCGTTGGCGGGGTGGTTTCGATCAAGCCGGCCTTATGCCAGCACCGGTAAGGTGTGAAAGGGAGTAAGAAGCTTGGTATAACACTCTGGACTTGACCAACCAAGAGACGATTGGCGGTCAGTATTTATGCAAAACTGGTAATACAGTCTTCCCGACATGGGAACTTTCTCTGTACAGTATTCGGTATTGAATAGAATTTAATGGAACTTTCTCTGTACAGTATTCGGTATTGAATAGAATTTATACTTAATTTCGAATTTGTACTTAATTTTTAAAATGAAATGTCGAAGCACTAAAGTAATTTTTTTACCGGGGACTAATCTGGAACTGCTAAAGTGTAAACAGAAGATTGTTTCGAATCTACAGGTTTCGATACAACATTCTGTTTCTGTCCAACCGGGTGAAAGGTAGGTTTTGAACTTAATGGTCAGGCAATCATAATAACATACACACCTTTGGATGCCAAGTTGCTTTACTTTTGCACTTGTTGGGACAGTTGTGTTCTTTGCTGTCCACCTTCTCTCATGGCCGTTTTACAAACACAGGATCCACACAACCTCCGATATACAACCTTGCGTCATCAGTCTGCCTTTCATAAAGCTATTAATGTTCGAGTTATATTATAAACCAATTATATCCTTATTTGTTTTAATGCCCTTTAAGGAGGTTAGATGATGTTTTTATATAATTAAGTTATCATCTGTAGTGATGCCGTTTGATTCTTAATCAGTCGCTCGATCCGTCAGGGATTGTGTCTTGACAGAATCGGTGGCATCCTTCAGATTTCACCCCGGGGGGGGGGGGGGGGGGGGGTGAGCAAAGGTTTGGAACTTCCAGTATGGGTAGGGCGGCCAGCGAACCTTGGAGGACTATTACGGCTCCAAGGACCAAAGCGAGCCCTGTTAGTCTACGGGCTGCTCTTTGAGCAAGAGCCCGTGCTGGCATAAGGCCCGCTTAATCTCCAACAACAACCCTGTCAGCTGAAGGGGGGGGGGGCTGTACAGACCCTCCGAAAATATTTTTGGAAATTTTGGAGTATTTTCAAGCCACATGAGATTCACCTTGGAATTATTATTATTATTATTATTATTATTATTATTATTATTATTATCTCAAAGGCTAAGGGGGCCAAACGGAGGTTATTTCGTTGTCCTGGTAACGGACGCACCGGGAAGGGATTGAACTCCTCCGTCTCATCCTCCCAGACTGCATTAAAATATCATCGAGGGAGTCCCGCATGACCTCTGTCGTTGCGATGCCAGAAGTGGGAATTTGAATTTTCATATGTATACACCTGATATGGCACAGTACGGGAGTACTCATTTTATATACACACTCACACACATACATACATACACACACACACACACACACACACACACACACACACACATATATATATATATATATATATATATATATATATATATACATATATACATATATCATATATACATATATACGTATACGTACGACCATCAGCCTGACCGGTGCTGTTGTAAATCAGACAGGGGAATGCTGGCTGAAAAAAAAAAAAAAAAAAAAAAAAAAAAAAAAAAAAAAAAAAAAAAAAAAAAAATATATATATATATATATATATATATATATATATATATATGATATATATATATATATATATTCGTGTTCCTCTAGTGGACAGAAGAATATCGAAGTTGAAATTGTGATGATACAATGATGATGATGAGAAGATCATGCTCCAGATGATATCGGCAATTAATCTGGTAATCTTATTTGGGCAGTTACTGTTATCATCGTGAAGGTGTCGTAATGGTGATCTCCTTTTGGCAATGTCGGAGTTGATGACGTGCGTATTTACGTACGTACACACACACACACACACACACACACACACACACACACACACACACATATATATATATATATATATACACATACACACACATATATATATATATATATATACACACACATATATATATATATATATGTGTGTGTGTGTGTGTGTGTGTTAAAAAAATGGATGGTCAAAACAACCAGCTGAAGTTATACAAAATCTAAAATTCTATAATTTCTTATATGAAAATTATCATTCAAGATATCATAAACTGCCTTTCTTAGAATATTATACTGACTTTTGTAGCATATCATATTACCGTTACTTTTTATTGTATATATATATATATATATATATATATACACATAATTAAAAGTAACGGTAATATGATATGCTACAAAACGTCAGCATGTTTTTCTCTTATTAAAGCATCTGATAGCAGATCCAAAAGGAGAAGGAAGCGCCTCAGTGTCGTGGGTGGTTTGGTGTTTGCTTCTCACCTCGGTGGTCGAGGGTTCGATTCTCGGCCATTCCATTGAGGAGTGAGAGATGTGTATTTCTGGTGATAGAAGTTCACTCTTGACGTGGTTCGGAAGTCACGTAAAGCCGTTGGTCCCGTTGCTGAATAACCACTGGTTCCATGCAACGTAAAAACACCATACAAAACAAAGCAAAAGGAGAAGGACACCAAAGGCATTGTGCATATGTATATGTACAGGCAGACCTGCACTCAAGACGAGGTAGTTGGTGTAGAAAAGCCTTCTCATTCCACATGAATCCGTAACAATTTTGACAGCTTTAAACAATAAAACACAACAACGCAGTGAAAATACTGTGAAATCAAGGATTATATACAAATAGGCAAATGCCTGAAGCATATGATCATGTACACAGGTGTTCTTTCTTCACCATGGTTGCTTTGATTACCAGTGGGTACGATAAAGTAGGAGGATATGAATACAATTACGATATTGATAGTTATAATAGTTATAATTATGTTTTCAATTATTTAGCCATCCCACCACAATCCAACTTCCTTGTAAGTTAATATTGTTATATTATATATATACATAATATATATATATATATATATATATATATATATATATATATATAATATATATATATATATATATATCTTTGCAAATTGCAATATTTCAACTATTTTATGTTTTAATTTTAAATGAAAAGATAAGTTCCACGGTTGCTATATGGAGGTTTATGTTGTATAAATAAATTCCTTTTAATTTTCCATTTAAGGGGGTGGGTAATATTCCCTCCCCCCTTTTAGACAGATTTTGTATTTTCTGAATAATTGCCCAGAAATCATGAGCACCATGTTGATTCGTTCATGAATAATTTCTGCTTATCGGCTTTACATCCGTGACAGTCCATTAAGCTAATATGAAATTGTCGATAGTGACGTGGCCAGTTCAACACCAAATGATGTGTCATGGAGACCCAGCTTAAACGCAGGTGTTGTCGTGTTATTGTAAATTCTGTGCTTTTAACGAAGAGGTCCTTAAGAACAATGTTGATCATGCACTCTTAGTGTTATGTGCTGCATAAATTTACTGGACTTACCTTAAGTTTTATTATTTTCTATTTTGCGTGTTTTTAGTCTCTCCTCTCTCTCTCTCTCTCTCTCTCTCTCGCGGGTTACGTCCAATTGAATCTTAAACTTGCTAAGCAAGTTCATGCCGTTTCCGTTTGTTGTGTGAGGTTATATGCTCATAACGAAGATTGATAAATGTATCAGGCTAAGTCTCCTGAATTCTGTAAAATAGAAATATTGAAAATGTTGCGGTATTTTTAGTCGTGCGAAGAGAATATTCGTTCATCATTTCTACAAGTTGAAAATGATTGACTGAGATTCCTTCATGACAGCTGTTATGTATTTGTGATGGGCAATTTATAGACATCGCTGGTGCATCTAACTTAGATCCCTGTCAGTGAGACAAAAATGCCTGGGAAATGAACCGACGAGTCCCGAATGCTTTTTCAGAAGACTGGATTAGATGACGAGCGAAAGTCACGATAAGTAATGGCGTTCTTATATTCCACCAACACTCGACCATTCAGCTCTTGCCAAGCGGTGTCACTATGCAGGTTCGGTGAGTC
>NC_061092.1:16818060-16828060 GCF_015104395.2 Macrobrachium nipponense
TATATATATATATTATATATATATATATATATATATATATATATATCTATATATATATATATGTATTTGTGCATATATATTATATATAAAAATTTTCTTCCTGCGTCTTTTCCTTACAGAAGGGTGGCTTTTTTTTTTTTTATTAAAAGGATTAAACAAACTTACATTTTTTTCAATTACAAAATTTACAATATAATGAGGGGTGGCTCTAAACGACTGTTCGGTTCTTGTCTTATCTTTTCATAAGTGAGGTTCCTAGCCCTGTGTCCTTCTGTTCTCCACGGTCGACTAATTACTAGGTACATGATACACTGCCTGGGTCAACTAATACACAATTCATAGTTACCCTCAAGAAAAGCATCTGTCAAGATTTTGCGGTTATGAACTGTTTTTGACCCCATAAGTTGCAACTCTATCATTAACAATCCGAAGAACAGCGAGCGAGAACTTTTCAGTAAGACCTGTTGTGCTCTGTAGTCAGCCTCTGTTTCGCGGGCTTCACGTGATTAGTTGGTGTCGTTCAAGGGAAATTATATTAAAAACGAGTAGTAAAGTGGAATGAACAAAAACGAAGATGAAGTGGAGATGATGACGGAAGTGAAAGCGTGGAGTTAAAAGTACCAGTGGATTTATAACGGAATACTAAATAGATGAAGAATAAAAGCTGAATTATTAATACGTAGGTCAGGATGGAGGGGATGCTGAATGCTGAACCTCTTTTTTGTTATGTACATAAATTACATATATTGTATATGTATTGTATTGTAAAATAACCTTTAAAGTGTATTTTTTTTAAATAAAAGCGAAAAAAAAAAATGCTGCACCTCCAAGCGAGAAAATAAGCAGTAGGCAGTTTTCCGTTGTGTAATGTTTCCAGACAGTTGGACGTAGCCAACTTTATGTAGGGTAAACGACGCCAGAATGCAAGAATTAGGTCGTGTTTCTGTAAAACATAGAAGTCGAAGGTGATACATTAGCCTTCTATTCTTAAACGAAGCGTTAAAATGGTTGGCAAGTTTTTATTGATACATTAAAACGCTTTATAGGTAGGTTGAATGTATTTACACGGGTTTATTGTACCACATTACTCTCTTACAGTACATTCCACTTACTGTGGGGATATTTCTTTTTATTTGGATCTTTGAAACTTACATATATGATATTGTATCTTTCATATCTAACAGCAGTATAAAAATCATTGATAAATTCATTTAACGTTCCAGATGGTTTTTGTCAATGACAGTAATCAAATTTAACTTTCCTCGAAGAAATGAAGTTACTGCTGTTCCTTACCACAGAAAATAGTTGCAATTCAATATAGGTCGTAAAACTGACGCTGCTACTGTTGCTCTTACTTGTAAGAGGAGGGGGAGGAGGAGGAGAAGGCGGAGGAGAGGGGCTGGGATCATTTGATCTCGTTATAAGCAACAATTTAGCAACCGTGTTCATGTGGCTACAGCCATCAGCCAGCATTGCTGATAATGCCGCAAGCCTCTAGAGATCTTTCAGAGGGTTCAAGCTTAACACAAACTTTCCCCGCTGCTAAATCGAACTTCAAACCACCATGCTGGTCTGGGCTTTTAATTTTGTTTGTTCTCAAACGTATCCCACTGGTCTAGGGTTCTAATTTCATATAAACTCAAACCTGTCCCACTGGTCTGGGGTTTAAGCTTTGTTTGTGCTCAAACTAATCCCATTGGGTGGTTCTTTTAACCTCCTATGGCCTCATTTGTTACGTGTAACCAGTCTCAAACTTCCTGTAAGTTCTTGCCCAACCCTTTCAATCCTTGCTTATGAAAGTTTCTTAGTTCTTAACAAATGCGAAACCTCTTAAATTCATTCTGTATAAATGCTTTTTGAAAAACTTTATAATTAGTGTCATCTCATTACCATTATCCTTACTAAGTTATAAACCATCAATGGGTTATAACGTCATCATATCGAGATCTTCATATCTTGGTAGTTAGCCTCATCACACAGTCACATTGAACCCCGCAAGCCCGAACTGAAATCTGTTCAGAATTCCACACCACCTCCCCAAGTTCTTATTTAAGACATCCTCTTAACAAATATCACCTTTCATTGCCTTTCATTTAGAGGCCGTGGTTGTGTGACTACCAGCCGTTTATCCGAGTACATCTACTCCATCTTCTTTTGAAAGCTTTCAATACTCGTTGTGGATATATACTTGGTTTATGTGTTAGTATAACACGTAGGAAGTCACGCCTAATGTGCATTCTTCTTTTTGTAAAGTTCAATTTCTTGCGAAAGCCTAAGAGCCAACGCGATGTAGAATTTGTTACTAGACAATGCATTTCAAACGTCGAACGGAATAAATAAGCAAGCCCGTGATGGTGATTAAAAAAGATTGAGGGAAGCAACTCGTAGGAAAAAGGCAGTCAACTCGACACGTTGCAGTCAGTCCACATTCCACATGGTGGCGTTTTCGAGGAATGTGTCGTATCGTTCGTTGTTCGCATAACTTTGGTCATTTATGCTTTTACTAGTTTCATATTCATCTTTCTTTCGTAGAGTACCGTAAGAAAAAGAAAGAATGCATAACAACGAAGTAGGGTGAAGGCAGTGTCTTCTAAGCATCAATAATTCGGCCTACGAGATACTTCGGATGCGGGAGTCGGTGAAACGTCCTAAGAAAAAAAACATGGCGCTGTTATCAACTGATGCGCGGAGTACACGCACTCACACACATACAGGCACACTCACACGCACACACACACACACACACACACACACACACTCACACTCACAGGTCTGGCTAGCATTTGTTTGCCGTGCTCATTCAGTTTATATAGTAATTTTCACGAACTTGATTACTCGCCACAGATTCCACGTTTGTTCTCTAGTTAATAATGTAATGTGTAAGGGAGCTAACGATGTCAAGCCGAGTCTGAGGAGGCTGAGGACGTAGAGAGAGGGAGGGAGGGAGTTGGAGAACATTAAGCATAATATTTATAACGCTGCTGAGTCACACACAACCATTTTTCCCCTATTGCATCCTGTCAGTTTAATCGACAGCAGGTGAGACCCAACTCCGTCCGAGCTAATGAGATTATCTCATCATCGTGCAGAAAGTTGTAGATGTTCTGAATTGCAACCAAGGTGAAATGGTTTCCCTCCGATGCCTGTCGGCGTAGAACTATGCAAAGAAGTTGTGTCCGATACTTCCTGTTCTCCATGATCGGCCGTAGCCATGAGTCGACCGCGGATTGAGACAAAGGCATCGCTAGCCTGAGAGCTAAGGGAAGCATTGTCACAATCAGACACTCGCTAGTATGACGCCATTATGGATGAAGCCGATTTGGAGAAGTATTTAAACTCTTATGGGAATTGACGGGATGGGAAGCGGCGCATTATGCAAATTATGGAGGCAATCTCCGTAGTATCGAACTTCTGTTTGACAGTAATAAAAAGCATGCCTTGAGGTACTGTTTGAATTTGCAATAATAAAAGACGAACGTCTGAAGACGTGCGTTGGCCTTGCCAATTTCATGAAATGATGTTTGTAGTCTTGGCTGGCGAGAGAATGACAAATATATTACTCATATTTTACTGTCATCGAGGAGATAATTCTCAGCCGATGTTTTTCACATATGTACGTTACCTATCGAAACGAGTAAGGTTTCGCGTGAAACAGAGGAGCATGGGGAACAAGAAAGTATTGTATGCGTGTGGCTATCCTCCAAAAGTAGGTTACACCTGAACTATATAAAGTATCAGACAGACTGTCATTCAGTTCTGCCATTTATCATGAGGGTCTTTATCGATTTCGGATTCATTTTAGCTTTTATTTACCTTCCCACGAATGAGATACGGTTAAATAGTAATCCAGAAGATGGGGTTTATGAAAATATTGAGCATGACAAAGGAAGAAATGGCAAAAATGTGGAACATTCAGCAACTGTTTGCCAAGATTGTCCGGCGAAGCTTTTGCCGTTGGATGTCTAGGTCTTGACATCCTCTTTTTGCTTGTTTGTATGTATATCTTTTTTTATTTTTTATTTTTTGATTCCGTTTCATGTGCTTTACGTTCCTTACAGCTCTGTCATTCAAATGAGAACGGCAGTTAAGGAACTAGGAAATGGCTTGTGGAAGAGAAGAGGAAAAGAGGTAAAAGAAATCGTTGCCCTGAGGATGAAAGCAACAGAGTTGCGTACATACACCACAAACCACACTAATCCATTTATATCAAGCTAGTATGAATTCAGTGACCGCGTGTTTGCTCTGCGATAACACACTGAAGTAGTTTGTGTGTGGTGTGTGTTTATTCGTCCCTACTCACGCACTGACATTACTTCTAAGTTCAAAATTTGTCGATGCATTCTTTTATGTGCACTCTTGTGTGTGTGTGGGTACCTGCTCCAGTTTTGTTGGTTTTGCCCTCCTGTATGTGAATTTCAGTGGGTTCTGTCTGCAGTCATTTGTGATCTTTGTAAATATGTTTGTCGGAGGTTTAATACGTGAGGCATCGACGAAAGAGAATTGCATGTGCTCACTGGTGTGTATATGTAGCAAGGCTCATTAAAATAGATTACTTACCGTTAAACGGAATTGCGTTTTTTTTTTAAATTGCCTAGTTGCAACGACACAAGCAGGCAAAACACATTATATATATATATATATATATATATATATATATATATACATATAGTGTGTGTATATGCATACATATGCAAACTAGAATGCTATAGAGGTCTAGGGACTTGGGCTGAAAAGAGAAACTTTCACCCGAGTATGTTGTGTGATCATTATGAGTTACTTTTACCTTGACTAACCCCCACCAAGATGGCCGGCCCAGTGTCAAGGAGGTAGCGGAATAGATATATGAAACGCTCCACTAGAAAACAGCAGCACTTGGACGGTTTCATTTCCTTGCTTTGTGACTTGTTGAAGGATACGTACGCGTTAACAGTATCTTGGGAGGAGGAGGAGGAACTCCCCTCCATTACACCTCCCCCTATTCTTCTTACCTACATCCTCCCTCCCCCATGGCCAGATGCAATACCCCTCTCCCACCGGTCCCGAACCTTTCCTCTCCCCCTCCCCCCTCCATCCACAACTGATCCCCACCACCTAGTCGTTCCACCAGAATTTTATTCACTCATTTACGTTCTGGCTGGTTTCTTGGCTTAACAGTTTTACTCCTTTTTATGATTGTTGTATTCTCCTTTATTTAGTGTAGATATTTATTACGCATGCACAGTTGTGTAGGGATAGTTGATGGATATAGATTTAAGTCTCATCAGGACTTTCGTGCATGAAAGCACAAATCTGACATAGATAATATATCGAAGTGAAAAGACTCAACAGTGGGTTCACTTTGGTCGTTGATCTTAATGGCTGCGGCTGTATGTAGTGTGTTCCTCTTTCGACTAATAGATAATATGCTTGTGACATCCTGGTATTTGTGCTGCTTTGTGCTTGGTTATGTACTACTCTATGTAGAAGATACTTGCATGCTCATTTGCTTGTTGCTATCGTGTAGAATTGTCTAACGTTCTACGTGTTTTTAATTTTAGTTTTTTGTCATTTTGATGTTTAGTAAAGTGATTATTCTCATAAGGATGATTTAACTTGATGTTCCGTCAAGCAAAGTCCGTATATTTTTCCTTTTATTTAGAATCTTAGATGTTTAATGTTTACATTATTTTTGTATTATAATAGTCTGAGGAGCTCATTACATGCGGTGTAATTTACAATAGCCCTAGTATTAAGACATGCACATGATATATACCTATTATATATGTGTATGTATGTCTATTTATATATATAATCACTGCAGATCGCTCTCATTTCTTTCAATGTAATCAATAAAAATATATTTATTTGCGAATGAAAAGCTGTTTACTTGCTGTTTCATCTTTACCCAAGGAAATGTAAAAAAATCATCTCTCACAGTAAAATTGCCCATGAAAGAGAAAGAGAGAGAGAGAGAAAGAGTGAGAGAGCCTTGAATTACAAATAGGCATGGACCGGCGAGTCGACCGAGCGCTCGCGAGGCCAGAAAGTAGTACTTGTAGTTGTCGTAGGTAAAGTCAGTTCGTCTTCTTGGCAGAGCCATAGTTCAGGCTCCCCAATCAAAAAATTTTGGTTATTTTAGTGGCGTGACGCACCATTATCGCCATCATCAGCTCTCAGCCTCTCGCACTGCCTGGCTTCGCCGTCAGAATATGGTCCGCGGGCAATGATATTGTTGTAACCGGCCGTTTGTGGAAGAACAGAATACTTGTCGGAAGGCTGCGGTCTACGTGATGGAGACCTTTTTTTTTTTTTTTTTTTTTTTTTTTTAAATAATAATAATAATAATGTGATGCTAGAGTTTTTATTTGCTCTTAGTCTTAGGTGTTAATGGTAACCAATATCCTGGCGAAGTTCTTTTTTTCTTTTTCAAGTTGGTTTAAATTTATTCATTCTGCATTATCATCAGTATCCATCATTGTTTCGTAATCAAACTGTAAAACTCCAGCGGATGAACATTTGTTTTAAAACGGCGCAGTAGTACCCCGATATTTATGCCAAACTAAATATAGGTATTGGTACGCATTCTTAACCAAGGGGCACCTGTGCCAAATTAGCGTGAATGGCAAACCAACAGAATGTCTGAATATGGAACCCGTGGAAGAAATTAATACCACATGTTAATATCTGTCTTTTCAACAACACCGATTATTGCAGTTTCCTCATTTTAACTGGTTATGGCTGGTTATTTAAGTTTCCGCTCACTCGTTTGTAGGTTATCGCCAACTATTCTTTCCACTTATGAATATTTGTAGGTTATTATCGGTTATTTTTCATGTTCTTTTTCACTTTTGCACAATATCACCGATTATTGTGATAATTCCTCCTTGCGTCTGTAAGTTATTAAAGGTTGATTCAATATTCTTCCTCATCTCTAGGCTGTCACGCCACGAAGAGGCTAGTGCCATCAGTAACTTCACATGGAGCATTGTAGGCATTACTAGAGCGTGATTGCAGGGTCCCTTCGGCCCCTGTCTCCGTCCACATTTCCACCTTCGGATCTTTATCACTTCATTTCCTTCATTTTTCGAATCTCCATCTAGCTTCGTGACCACGCCAACTCGCTCTCGTAACCGTCTTTTGTTTTGGATGGCCGAAAGTGCCCCAGCGATTGGCTTCGCAGTTGAAATTTCATAAAATCAACTAGTAACTCGGTCCGTCGAGGCAGTTTTCTCTTTGCAATTAGTTGGTTGTCGTCGGGTTCAGAAGCCTACATGCGTAGACGAGCGAGAGATTGCCAGATGTCTTGAAACCCGGAAGTTGCTTCGATCAGGAATGGAGTTGTGAACTGAGAGCGCAATATGTATACATCTGTTATTGTGCTCTTTTTGAATTAGCAGTTACCGGGAAATCAATAAGTTAGAAAGTCGACACTTGTATGTTTTTATTGTTGTTATCGTGGCTGTGTTTTCCTTTCTAATAATAATAATAGTAAAACGATGCAAGTGTTGCGCATTGTAGATTATTATTAAGAAAGATACCTAAAAACTCAGTAAACTAGTTCTTCAGATAACGAAATCCATAACAGATTATTCAAGTACTGCTAATATTAATAATAGTAAAAGGATGCAAGTGGTGTCCATTGTAAATTATTACGAAAAAATACTTAAAACGTAGTAAGATAGTTCTTTAGCTGAAGAAATGCCTTGAAAATCATACAGATACTTTTGTCATTAGCTCTCTCTCTCTCTCTCACTCTCTCTCTCTCTCTCTCTCTCTCTCTCTGCATCGACCTCATTCGAGATCGGCTTGTGAAATCAGATTGAACAGAGAGTTTTTGTGTGAGTATTCATACAACCCCATTTAATTTCCTTCAACGCTGTCTGCTGCTTCAGAACATCAGTTATGAGAATTTATGGTAGAAACTTCCAGCATCACTCGTTTGATGTATGAGACATAATATTATTGTTTGATTCTGTGACGAGAATTAAGTGAGCGAGGTTGTTTTTTTCTTCTGCCGTTTTCAATACATAATTTGCTAGCATCATCTCTCTCTCTCTCTCTCTCTCTCTCTCTCTCTCTCTCTCTCTCTCTCTCTCTCTCTCTCTCTCTCTGTCTCATATTTATATGACGCCCGTGCTCTTATTGACTCTAGGCTTCGGGTGTGTAAGGCTTCGTTTGCCCCAAAAACGAAGACTTTTTGTAGAGATTTTGGGTTGGGGGGGGGGGTGGCAAAGATAAAGAAAGGTGATATTTATCAGTTGCCTTCCACTTATTCCTCTTCGTTACCTTCGTTGTTGTAACGTCTTTATAAATCTACCAGACAGACAGTCCTAATCTTTCACGATTGGTTTTCTAATCCTTATTGAAAAGGATTAGGAGTAGTGGTCGTTTTATTAACACGAAAGAAGTTTCTCATCTCGAAATATTATAACAGTTTCTTCGCCTTATCATACTGACCTGCTTCCGATATTTATGAGACTCATTTGTAACCTTTATATTATTATTTATTATTATTATTATTATTATTATTATTATTATTATTATTATTATTAAAAGTGATGACTACCTCAGCAGCGTTACGCTTGTAGACATTCTTCTCTAATTTTCGAATAGTGGCTTTTTTCGTACTACTTAAACAGGCTAGTCGAGCGCCTATGGAGGTCATTATCAAATACAGGGTCAAGATCGATGTATATATTTCAGCTTATACATCAAATAAAGAGGAAATCGTGGGAAAAGATTATTTTGTTTAATAACTTCAATTTTGTCTAAAGCCAGGAACTCGGAGAGATCTTGCTGGGAGAGGTTCTCGAGTATTTAGTCGTTTGTTTTTAACTGTGTATGTTAGTAAAGTCCAAAGGTCCACGTCAGGCTTCCCAATGCCTTTTATTAAACTTTACCACATGCCCTAGAGCAAGGGCTCGTTCTGGCAGAAACCAGCTTGACGTAAATCAACCACCATCCAATACCAAGGACATCCAAAGAGTTTTTAAATATCTGCAAAATATTTAGAGGTTAACCAGAAATAGCCTTCGGACTTTGGTTTACTTCTGTTCCAATTACTGCAATATATTTGCTCGATTAACATCACTTGCAGCGGTTTGGATGAGGTATCTTTTCTGATAGAATGGTGATGTAGATTTAGCTAGGTTATATAATTATTCAAATCTCAGTCTTGTAATAAAATCAGTTATTATTGTTTTAGTTCCTACTTTGACCCAGAACAAACTTTAAGACTATTAACAATGAATAGAAATATAAAGCAAAATGAAATAAAAGCAAGTGATGAGTAAAATTGAATACAGATTGTGTAAAATAGCAAATAAAGAATAGTTGACAATTATGACCGCTAATGAATATTAGGCTTGGTGTTAACTCTATTATATACATCGCAACATGATCAGATACAACGAAATGAAAAGTGATTTCATAAATACACACACACGCAAGACAAAAGAGAACTTGGGCGTCTGGGTGACGGTGCAAAATGTGAAGAAAGAGAGATCACTTGCGTCTTGTTAAGAGCGCGTCACACCGAGAGAGAGAGAGAGAGATTGGGCCAAGTATGAAGTGGCAAAGAGATATTAGATTTCTCTAGTATTCATCACCATAGAAACGGTCGGAAGCTCTCCTCCTCCTCCTCTCCTCCTCCTCCTCCTCTCCTCCTCCTCATCCACTTAAACATTGACGCCGTCTATGTTGCATCGTTACTCCTCCCAATACTTTAAAATGGTACACTCTCTCTCTCTCTCTCTCTCTATGTATAGGAAGATATTAGTAACTCGAGTATGAAAAACACATACTTACATATATATATATATATATATATATATATATAGAGAGAGAGAGAGAGAGAGAGAGAGAGAGAGAGAGAGAGAGAGAGAGAGAGGGAGAGGGAGAGAGTACTATATACGTTGTGTTTGTAATAGCCACAATGCCCTTTTAATATATTTCTGTATATATTTGTGTGTGTGTATATATATATATATATATATATATATATATATATATATATATATAT
>NC_061092.1:16833060-16965560 GCF_015104395.2 Macrobrachium nipponense
GTGAATTCGTGTGGATACCGTTTCTCTCGTCTTTTTTTGTGTGTTTTTGTTTTCACATTCAGAAAACCTTCTGTGGGAACTTTGGTTTCAAGTTTTTTTTATGTGAATATGTGGTCATTTTGGGTTGTGATTATGAATGATGCAATTGTTATAAATGTAATGTTTAAAACCTGAGAATCAACGTATTTGGAACATTCTCCATTGAAACATATTCTAAAGCCACACTCGCTGATACTGTTTTTGTTTTTGTATGGTGTTTTTACGTTGCATGGAACCAGTGGTTATTCAGCAACGGGACCAAGGGCTTTACGTGACTTCCGAACCACGTCGAGAGTGACCTTCTATCACTAGAAATACACATGTCTCACAACTCAGTGGAATGCCAGCGAATCAAACTCGCGACCTACGAGGTGGCACGCCAACACGATACCGACCACGCCACTGAGGCGCTTCACTGTGGTCCTCCCCATTATTTTAGCACAATAACTTGAGAATGTGGGTTTTTGGGATATTGAGTTGTGAACATGTCAGAAAATACCACTCAGATTTATATACACCGGAAATGAGGAGGTTCAGGTCTCGGAAAACGTTTTTAGTTATGTAAAAACCGGAATATTGTCAGTATCTAAGAAATAAATCTAACGTTGATTTGTGGCACAGACGTAAAACGAGTCTATTATTTTTGTAGCATATGCACTACAACGGCAAACATTCTTTGCACTCTTCTAGCCGTTTTTGCTCGTGCAGGCTGCAGCTGCAAACAGGGAGTCGTTTTCTAGCATCAGGTTTAATGTTAAACTCAGTTTGCTATGAGTTTTATCTTGGCTACCACTGAAATGTGGAATAGTTTGCCCAGCGCAGTTGTGGAAACTTCTGGTCTCCAAATGTTGAAGCTGGGGACGAATTCATTCCTGCTCTCCGTTGACGTCTCCTGAATTCGGTTTTGGTTTCCTAATTCTCTCATATTTATGTATCTGTCACCTTTTCTCGGAACTCGTCTCTCTTTGCAGGCTGAGTTTCCTTTGTATTGACTCTATCCGTAAAGGATTTCAGCTGGAGATTTATAAAGAAAGAAAGAAATAGGAAAATCTTTTAGATAGCATTGCCAGTTAGCACAATAGTTCGGAAAGGAAAGGCCTCTTATCTGCATTCAGGAAGTTGTGTATATTTAGAAAGCTGTTTTTTTAATCGTCTTCAAAACTGCGTGATGAATAGTTTTTTTTTTGCAAATTGCAGACACTAAAGATCAGAATGCACTGTCGTGAGGATTTTGAGTTCGTGAAACAAATAACCCCTGTGATATGCGGTGTTTTTGTTCAAAACCAATCAAGACCATGGATAACAACCGTTTTATCTCTAGAGAAAAAGGATGAAATTATTTAACCTGCAACAAAGAGGCTTCAGACATTAATGAACAGGCATTTTTGAAGGGGATAGCGAAATGTCAAAACAAAGTACAGCTGCAAAACAAAATGACACCTAAGCATGACAGAAGAAAAGAGGAAAAGATTAGGGAACACCAGAGAGAATATAAAGGCGAAGGCTGCAGTAAGCTATTCCAAGACTGGATAGTGACACAGAGAGAGAGAGAGAGAGAGAGAGAGAGAGAGAGAGAGATTCTCTCCCTCCGTCCCCCGACAATAAGCTCGCTCAGACTGCTCGGCGTCAGCTATGTTTAGATTTTCTTCTTCTGTGAGGAGGAGAACCTGCGGTGGTGTTCCCTAAAGTCTCCTCCTCCTCCTCCTTCGGTTTCTTGTTCAGGGATCTTTTTTGGAAGGGCGAGTCAGGCACGTGGTTCCCATGCCAGCAGTGAAGGTGGTGCAAACAAACAGGCGTCGAGACGACGGTGTCCAGCCCGGGGAAAAGAGAGTGGGGGTTGGTTACCTGTCTGGGATAGGAAGGGAACTGGCTGCTCGGGTCGGGAAATTTATTTCTGCACTGTTTCATCGCTGTTGGATTTCGTGAATATATTATTGGGCTCGTTGGTGTGTCGACAACGAGATGTTTTTGTTGCGAAACGTGGATTTCCCTTTCTCATGATGGAATACGTCATGAATGATGGTATGAAAGCAGAGAGGGCGCGGTTCAGAAACGAGATGTTAGAGATGTGTACATCATAAATATCTTTGGCATTCATTGCCTCCTTCATGTAATGAGTTTTTGATACCATAATTGTCTTTGTGATGAGGTACTTGTAAATTGTCTTTGTAGTGGGTACTTGTACCTATATTCAGTGACTTCCACACACAAAAAATGCATTTGGAATACTAGACCGTTCCCAATACTTCACGAGCTTTTGGTACGGTAGTAGGACCAAAAAAAAAATGAATGAATAAATAAAGAACCTTCTGCAATATTCAGAGAATTCTCTATACAGAAATCGAACTTGGAATTACATATTTACAGCTGCTACTGATGACTTAGGGTACGAACCCACAAAATTCATCTTATTCTGTGGTTAATGGTAAAGAGTCCTTATCAAAACACGGTTAGATTCACCTATTTACCAACAGATCTCCAGGTGTTACTCATTCAAAGTGTACTCTATTGGAGGTAATTGAATTTCCTGTTTGGGCACTGTACAGTAAACGCTCTTATGGCATTTTCTGTTGGAGTATATCTGTAAATGAGGATTGTACACACACACACACGCACGTATTAGTAGATTTAATCATTTGTGTCTATCGCCACTTCAAACGAGAGCAGGTTTACTTGATTATTGTTCTTATTGAAAGTATTGGATATGAGAACTTTAGTAAGTTCCTTATATTTGTTACTGATCTTTTGCCGTAACGGGACTTTCTTTTTTTCTTATTTTGTTTCTCACAGCGGGTGGTGAGACTTAATTTTTTAAGAGAGAGAGAGAGAGAGAGAGAGAGAGAGAGAGAGAGAGAGAGAGAGAGAGAGAGAGAGAACAGCTTTCAGAAGTTTGTTATTCTGGAGTGTAAATATTAGAACACTTGAGCTGTTCACTTAGAATACTGCTGCTTCTTTTATTAGTTGTTCGAATTTGACAGAAAATTTTAAATCACAAAATGGACTTGTCAGATTGCCATGCCAACTCACGATAAACATAATGCCCATTTGGAAATAAGGGAAAACCTAGTATAAAGAATTTTTTTTTTCATTTTATTAATAACGTACAATATCAGTACAAACATTGATCTAACGCAGTTTACTATCAGTAATTTATAGCGAGGTTTCGCATTTCAAAATCCTGACATTTTACTCTATGCGTTTAAGAGGCGGTCTCTTAGCTGCTGAAGTCTCGGGGCACCTCTGTTGGAAAGTAGCTCGAGTTACAAGGGGTTACAAGGATTAGGGTGTCCCAAAGACTTATTAGTCCAGCCGAGGAGACAACATGTGCTCACTTATCGCCAGGAGCAGGTTTTACAATTCATTCACAGTTTTGAAAGGGATTCCGAAACGAAAGAGCCTATTATTAGGTTTATGAGCACAAATATGGCTTCGTCAGAGAGAGAGAGAGAGAGAGAGAGAGAGAGAGAGAGAGAGAGAGAGAGAGAGAGAGAGAGAGAGAGAGAGCAGTGAGTCTTTAGGTTTATATGCTAATTCCTTTGCGTAATGTTGACGGTATTTTGTGTGATAAATAATTTGCCTTCGTCAGAGGGTGGTTTACAGAGAGTAGATAAAGCCGAAGATTGAATTATGGAACTGTGCCTTCCTTAGAGAGAGAAAGAAGTGATGCTCTAGGCTTGCTTGGTAAAGAGAGAAAGAGAGCGCGCATTCAAGTACTAGGCTTACGAGTATATGATGAAACAATACCTTCATTGCAGAGAGAGAGAGAGAGAGAGAGAGAGAGAGAGAGAGAGAGAGAGAGAGCAATAAAGCTTTAAGTTTTGTCATAGATATGCCTTCGTGAAAGAGAGAGTAGCGAAGCTGGAAACAAAGCTGTGTCAGAGAAAGAGAAAAATAGAAAGTAGAGGAGGTTTAGGTGTAGGTAAAGAACCAGTGTAAATGCCAGCAAAGCGAGAGAGAGGGAGGTGGGCAGCCAAGCTTTAAGTTTATATGTTTAAAACTCCTGTCTGCATATGAGAGATGAGTAGTAAAAAAAATCATGAGGTTTACAAGATGGAACTGAGGTTTCGTCAGAAAATGAACAACAAGGCTTTAGGATTATAAGATCCAACCTTGCCTTCGTCAGACAGGGAAAGCAGTCTTCAGATTTATCAGGTTATGGGTAACAACTGAAATTTTTTGCATATATACTTTCATAAATGTCTTGACAACAGAATCCAGCAAGACGTAATTTATTGGACGTTATTTTGACCACTTGAACAAGGTACATTGTTTTTGTTTATTTTCAGTTTAAATGGCGAAAATATCGAAAAATGGAATAGAGGAAATTGTGACACTTTCCTCCTAAAAGCACCAAAAAGCCTCACAATTAATAGTGTTGCGAAGCGAATTTTCCATTAAAATAATAGGCAATTTACAAGCTTAATTTTGTCCTTCCAAATGATCAAGACTATATATATTTTCATACCCAAGTGTGTTTTATTAAGTGTAAAATGAGGCTATTTTTTTAATCATGGTGTTCTGCCTTCAAAAGCAACATTAAGTTCACTCAAAATCAACTTTAAGTTCACATTTGCTAAGTTCATACATTGTTTGCAACCCACTGCCTACCAGTCCACCCATAAAATGGACGTCATCATCTGCTGTTGTCCAAAATAACAGACAAGGTTTTTGCATCCTCCTTACTGAGGGCTTGCCGAGAAACTAGAAAGTTTTTCTCTTCTGGTACAGCCCATCCAAAGGAAGAGAGTATGATTGTATATATATATATATATATATATATATATATATATATTATATATATATAATATAATATATATATAATGTGTGTGTGTAGTTATAGTTTTTGTTTGTTTATTTTGCTCCATGCTATGGACGGAAAACGGATACGCACTCGTACTCAGGGTCCGAGAGTTCGTACGAGTCACTTGATTTGATGTGAGGAATTTTCCCTGGTACAAGCCGCGACATATCTGAAGCCCAGATTTGAGCTTTGGTCAGATGATGTGTGCAGAGTTCGTCGCAACCATTATTATCATCATGAGTTCTTATACTGACGTTGATGATGCAGTTAAGAGAGCTGTAGAAATGAGGTCCGCATTATGTTGTACTCTGTCCCTCGTCACATAACGTGGAGGTCCGTATGGGAGTAAGCACGTATACGGTATATTATTCTCTTGACCTTGAAACCACTCTCCGCCCAAGACGTCTCAACACTCACGGTCAACGGCACTGAGAAAGTGCTCGGGAGTCACTCTCGAAGAATTTATCTCGCCATTAGCAGGTAGGAGAAGCAAGTGCAAAAGGCGCTCTTCATTTGCCAGCGCCGAAGAGGCAGATGTGTCTCTGTACGCTTTATTAGTTATGGTTCTTATGGGCTTATTTGGGAAATGTCTAGTATGAGTGAAGGGAATGTCAAGTAAGTTATGATTCAGTAGAAGCCTTTTTTTTTTTTTTTTTTTTTTTTTTTTTTGCTGCTGCTGGGTTGGTCGGTGTTAATTCAGTTAAATTTATAATGAATAATTGTTCCACGGAACGTTTGATCATTGTGGATAATAAGGATAGTGATGGTGGTAGTATCACGACTAAAGCCAGCAAAGTGTAGTATGGAAACGCCGAAAGGGAAGACAAAGAGATACAGACCTCTCTCTCTCTCTCTCTCTCTCTCTCTCTCTCTCTCTCTCTCTCTCTCTCACACACTCACACACACACACACACACACACACACAGATATATAAAATGGAGATAATACTGACCAAAAACTACAAGTTCTTGCATGGGCATTTTGAAGAAGGGAAGACAAACACATACAGGATATCCTCTCTCTCTCTCTCTCTCTCTCTCTCTCTCTCTCTCTCTCTCTCTCTCTCTCTCTCTCTCTCTCTCTCTCTCTCTCATCATCATCATCATCATCAAATGAGTAGGCTTCAAAAAAGCCACATTCCAAAATAGGCATTACGTTTACAATTGACGTAACTGGGTGACATAATTTCCTCAGTTTAAACTAGCTGTTTTGTAGCTAAATATGAGGATAACGTTTTATAGCACTGTCATCTGTTTAAATGCCAACTAATTATGTCTTTAGAATTACCACGTGACAAAAAAAAAATCCCAAAAACTCCAGAATTTGATCATAATGAGCTCCGGGACTTTGAATAACTGTCTTGGATCATCCGATTATAAGATATTTGTGTGGAATTTTTCAATCGAATTTACGATATAATAGTTTTTCAATGTATTGATAACTTTGAATTAGGTTATATCATAAATTATCCCCGAAGGTGGTAGTGCGTGAGGTGCACTGTATGCGTTACGTAAGGGTCTTTGTAGCATTCCCTAAGCCCTTAGCTGCAACCTCTTTCATTCCTTTTACTGTACCTCCGTTAATATTTTCTATCTTCCATCTGACTTGTCATGGTGCAACAGCGAGGTTTTCCTCCTGTTACACTTTTCAACCCTTTCTGACAGTTTCCCTTTCAGCATTGAATGACCTCATACGTCCCAGCGCTTGGCCTCTAGCCTAAATTCTATATTCTGTTCCATTCTATTCTATAGCATAGATTATGACATGAGAAGGAAATGGATTAGTTCGTCAGTTGCGTGGTCGGTTTGGTCTTGGCCTGCCACCTCGGTGGTCGCGGGTTCGATTCTCGAGCATTCCATTGAGGAGTGAGAGATGTGTATTTCTGATGATAGAAGTTCACTCACGTAAAGCCGTTGGCCCCGTTGCTGAATAACCACTGGTTCCATGCAACGTAAAAACACCATACAAACAAACAAGTTATCATGTTACCTGTGATTCTGCATCGTTAAGTCATGTTCAGAAAGTTGTTCCTATAAGTATCCTCTCTCCACAGTTACCTTACTTATAATTTTGACTTGTGAGAAATGTTGGTTAGCACTTAACATAGGAGAATAAGCTGCCTTTTCACTTCAGACTTCTGGTGACTGTTCTTTAACATAGGATACTGCCTTTTATTTTTCAGTCTGAAGAATGAATCCCATTGGCGTGTTTCCGATGAAAAGAAATGTCCTTCGACTTCTTATATCTGAGACAAATGAACGTACATTATAATTGTAAATGGAATAGGAAAGTAATACTAAACAGTTCTAGTGAAATAAACCCCAGTGTTAGACAGTGAACCTATCCGGAATATCTTCGTGAAGCATTTGTTCAAAAAATAGTAAATAAATGCTATCACATCGTGTAGAAATCATTAGAGGATAGGAAGCATTTCTAATGTTTAGAAAATGTAATCGTTGATAAATGCTATCATATCGTGTAAAAGCATTTTAGGTGATGAAGCATTTCTAATGTTAGGAAAATGCAATCGTCGATAAATGCCGCCATATAGTGTAAAAAGCATTTGAAAAGTGGAAACATTTGCAATGTTAGACGAATGTAATAATTAATAAATGCTACCATAATGTGTTTTTTTTAAACAAACAGTAGAGGAGATGAAACATTTGTAATGTAAAATAAATGTAATCGTTGATAAATGATACTTAAAAATATAATAGTTGATAAATGCTACCAAAAAATGTAATCACCGATAAATGCTACCCAAAAATGTAATCGGTAAATGTTAACCCAGAAATAAGGTATTCATTGATAAATACTTCAAAAAAAAATGTAATCGTTGATAAATGCTACCAAAAAATGTAATCGTTGATAAATGCTACCAAAAAACGTAATCGGTAAATGCTAACCCAAAAATAAGGTAATCATTGATAAACACTTCCAAAAAATGTAATCGGTGGTAAATGTTACCAAAAAAAAAAATTTATCGTTGATAAATGCTACCATATCGTGTAAGAGCTTTTTAGGAGAGGAGAAGCATTTGTAAATCGTTAATAGATGCTGCCATTTTTACCCCTCATACGCGATAAAGATTGGCCGGTTCATGCCAATCTCGATGAAATCAGTGTCAGTCCTTTACGTGCATGGCTTGCTTGAGAGAGAAGGAAGTGGAGGACTTTCTTTAAAACACGTCGTATTGAATAGGATGGAACCATAAATTATATAGCCATCCTACTTAAAGAGATTCATTGTTATTATTAATAATAATGGAAGTAGTAGCTCAAGAGACCAATCAGTTGTCATAACTTTCCACTGAATTCAATTTTTTTCGCAAATGATTAAGAGCTCAAGCAAAGAAGAACTGCAGTACTTTCAAAAGTATCCTGTTATCTATGTTATAAGCTGTTACCGAGTAACCACAAGTGTTCTCTCTCTCTCTCTCTCTCTCTCTCTCTCTCTCTCTCTCTCTCTCTCTCTGCGTGCTGCGCGTGTGTGTCCTGTCAAGTCGTGGCGCGCTAGTAAACAAAAAGAAATCAGCTGATCAGCTGTGTTGTTCATTTTCTTGAAGTTATTCTATTCTTGCCGACGCTTTCCTTGTGTGCACGTCTTCAATTTTTTTTTATTGCATTGCGCTATATTATAATTGAGAAGAAACTTTATCTTTAATGAAGAGCCCTTTTGGTGTAATCAACTTGCTTTTGGGGTATAAAAAGAAGTGGGTTGAAATATGTCGGAGCAAAGAATGATGATCTTATTGGTAGGGGAGGTAAAAGGAAAAAAGATGAAGTGTAAAGGGGAGAATGGAAGGAGGAAGATGAAAAGATAATAAGAGAGAGAGAGAGAGAGAGAGAGAGAGAGAGATAAACCAACTCTGAACTCTCTCACCTCTTCCTGAAGGAGTTCAATGGGGTATAGTCTGACTCAAAAGAAAAAAAAACATATTTTTTCTCCCAAGCTCAAAAGCCAATGGAACAGGCAATCTCATGCACTTTTCCAGCTGAGGCCCGTAGACGACAAGAAAATGGGAAAGTGAGGAAGGGTGACCGGGTGCAACCAAAATGGGGAGGGGTAAACCTGACTGACTCCAGCACCAAGAAAGAGTTGCAAAAGTCATTGAAAGAAATTGGCAAGAAGTAAGGAAGAAAATAATAATACAAAAATGAAGAACAAAAGTTAAAGGAACTAAGAAGCATTGGCTTAAGTAAATGGATTTGCCATTGCTTGTTATTATTGTCTTTGTTATTGTTAATGGAGAATTTTAGTGGCTCGAATTTGTCGATGGGTATAGAAACAACATTTTTTTCCGAGAAGTTTAGAAAGCTATCGAACAGTCTGGAATGGAGTTATCTTGATTTTCCCCATATTTTATTCAGCTTATAAAGTCTCTCTTTAAAAAAAAAAAAAAAGAAGAAGAATGGGAAGGGGCGTGTCTTCCGGGATGAGACTGCTGGTCCCATGGCTTTTCCCAAATTTACATTTTACTCAGCACTGCTAACTATCCAGCAACCCCCAAATTTTTTTTATTTACCTAATAAGTTACTGATTCTCACCCCCCCCCCCCTTAAAATGAATGGGAAATTAAGACGATTTGCTTTAATGCTGAACTAGAAAGTTCACACTTCAGGATACCACCCTCTTTGTTTGGAATTATGTATATATATATTATATATATATAATCTATATATATATATATTATAATAGATATATATATATATATATATATTACCATACCTACATACATACAAAAAATATACAATACATTATTGAATGACTGCATATATACGTACACGTGTATTTGAACAGCCTTGTCTCCCTAGCATGCGTATAAAGTCTTACGAAGTATTGTAGGAGTTGGCGACATCATCAACATTATTTCTCTTCTTGAGGCGTTGCATTGTTTCAGGTTTCCCCGCAGTGGTTTCCGGATGACTCTTGGCTCCATTGGGTCTTATTTACGATGGCTTCAGTTGCCCAATTTATTTTCTTTGTGTGTGTTTTTTTTCCGACATGTAATGATTGAACCATTTGATAGGCAATGCCAGGTGATTGGATGCACATACACTACGCACGCGCACACACACACACACATACATACATATATATATATATATATATATATATATATATGTATGTATGTATGTATATATGTGTGTGTGTATGTGTGTTGTGTTGTGTTGTGTGTGTGTGTGTGTGTGTGTGTGAGAGAGAGAGAGAGAGAGAGAGAGAGTGAGAGATACTAGTCATAGCGTGATCAGTCAACCAACCAGAAATCGCATGTCCACAAGGGGACATTTCATGGCTCTGCAAGAGGGAGGCTGTGGCATAAATATTCTCAATACATTCGTCGGGATTATTCGAGTCTGACAGAAATGTATGCATTTTCGGCGTAGCGACCTTGTAATTGACTTTTTGTAAAGATTGCCTTTGGTCTGCTCTGTTAGAAGTGTTCTGCTCAATTTCTGTGATGTTGGTGTAATAATGATAGCAGTTTTAATGATAACTGAAAATCGACAGTAATGTTAACTTTTTTTTCAAATTGACTAAGGGCTTTCGAGAATCTGCTCAGCTGGTGTCATCTAATAAGAGTAGTAGTAGTAGTAGTATAGTAGTAGTAGTAGTAGTAGTATAGTAGTAGTAGTGATAAGATTGCTAACCTTTCTTGTTATTGGCCCAGGGGTTAGACTTTGAAATTCGTCACATCCTCCTCCTCCTCTTCCTCTAATTTAAGCTGAGAGAAAGTCGAGAGTGCTTCAGCCACCGGCGGCTGAACTCGGAAGAGGACAGAGAACGCTCTCTGTTTTACTTTCACCTCCCCCCTCCCCCTTTCTCTCTTCTCCCCCTCCCTACCTCCCTCCCCTCCATTTCCATTTCACATCCACGCCGAGCAACAGCGTTTTCGTGTGACATATTGCTCCGTTTGCAGTGCAACTTATTGATTCCTCTTCGATAAAGGTTGGATGGTATTCCTCCAAGTTGTGTTTTTTGTCGAAGTTTGCTGAAACGGTCTTATAAATAAATTCCTTGGTCTTGTTAAGGAAAGTTGAACAAGTTTTGTCCAGGGAATGGGATGGTATTGGGTATAATTAATACAACCCCCCCCCCCCTCTCTCTCTCTTCTCTCTCTTCTCTCCTCTCGTCTCTCTCTCCTCTCTCTTCTCTTCTGTCTTCCTCTCTCTCTCTCCAGGCAGTCGACCAATATATATTCACAGCTGTTAAGACAGAACTCAATATCGATTCCATTATAACGAGGGAGTAACGTACTCACAAGTGCATCTGCCCCAGCAAGGATTCAAACCTGTGCCCTTTGGTGAGGATACAGTGATACTACATAATCTTATCCATTTGATCATCAAGAGAGACATAAGTTAATTTCGACTCTGCAATAAATTGAAGTTCTGTACTTGAAAGTGAATTCATCCCATCAAAATAACAGTAAAATATTAACATTAAAATACATAGATTATTTGTAAAATGTACAAGATAAAATTTTTTGTAAAATTCTAGTATATTAAAGTCAACTTTGAAAAATTCTGCATTTAATACTGTTAAAATTGTAAAATATTGTATATTTCCTCTAATAAAAGATAAAAAAAAAAAATCAGCCCATCTTCACGATAGACGATTGGTAAGTTAAGTTAGTCATGTTTTAACAATTACGATGTTTTACCAGTTTGGACAGGTCGGTAAAATTAGGATATTTATAGATTCAGAGGTGCTTTGGGAAAGTAGAGGAAGACCTAGAAAATGCCTCTCTGTCTTCCTTGGTTGGATTGCTGTTCTCCAGTATGGTCTTCCGGTGCCGACTGACATCTGAAACTCACGGATGGAGGTATGGTCATCAGTGCAGTTGAATGTTGACTTGTGGCATTGATGTAAAGTCATTAAGTTGTTGCATAAAATATACAGCAGCGACAGACATCCTCTGCGCGCTTCAATACCTGACACAGGCAGGCTACTGCTGTAAGGTTCAACACTGCTCAGGTTGCTAAGAGTATCATCCTGGCTACCACTAAAATGTGGAATAGGTTTGTCCAGCGCAGTTGTGGAATTTTCTGATCTCTTTAAGCGAGAAGCAGATTCATTCCTGCTTTCTGCTGACGTCTCCTGAATTCTTGGTGTATCGGTTTTATCTTGGATTCCCTCTAATTTATTTACTCTCTCTCTCTCTGCTGATTTCCCTTTGGAACTCTCTAGTGTTTATACTAGTCTGTTGACTATCCACTTAGGTTTTCAGCTGAAGATTCAAAGCAAGGAAGATGGGGGTTAGTGAGGTATTGTAAAGGAAGGCCCCTAATATCCATGAAGTGTCAGGTAGAGGTGGATGGGATGTAGTGCAGGAGTTAGACATGCCACTGATGAGTAGTCAGTGGTGCGAAAGTTCTCTGTCCTGTGGTTCATCCAAGATTATGTATGCAGTGCAAATATGAAGTTGGCAACAGTTAACCATTGTCTTTTTATCTCAGAATCCACCTACTGATAACGTCATCGCCTCCAACGCCGCATATATATATACTATATATATTATTATATATATATATATATATATAGTGTGGGGTGTGTGTGTGTGGGTGTTTGTGTGTGTATACATATATTATATATTATATATTTATCATAATATATATTAGATGTGTGTTGTGTGTGTGTGTGTGTGTGTATAATATAAATATAAAATATATAATCATATAATTATATATATACTATATATATAATAGAATGTTTATTTGCTACTTCTTAATTTTCCAAACTTCTTAATATAATTCCAGCCCCTTTTTTGGCTCTGTTCTTCCTCATTCTTTGTATTGGAAATTCCTCGACGAAAGGCGTCAAAATACATGGCTAGCAATCGCGTGCCATCCGCGGTCATTGGTCTGGAATTGTATACTTGTCAAGAAGAAGAAGAAGAACAAGTAGAAAAGAAAAGAGAAAATGGTGCTGAAGTATATGTAACATTATATTCTCAGGCAGAGGTTGTTCTGAGAGAAAGAGGGAGAGATAAGGGGGAGGGAGGGGATTGGGGTGTTGTGAGTTTCACGGCCGGCACTAATTTCACTAGCACAGTTCGCTCGACGCCAGTAGTGAGTGGCCTGGGCTATGAGAGCTTGCTATTTGCTTTCCCCTCCGGTAAATGGTTATAGGAGCTTCAACAACCACAAATGGCAACTAACAGCCATTTCCAACTTCCACACTCTTAATCACATGTGGAGATCGAAGTTGCTCTCTGGGTAATTTCATATTCAATGCTGAAGAACCGGTTGAAGTAATAAATAACAAACGGTTCCCTTTAGCCTTCTTGGCGAGAGGAAGCGTAATTCCCTTTCTCTTTTCGTTTTAAACTTATTATTACTTTCTTATGCTTATTATAAGTTTTCTTCTAGATGTAAGCTTGCTTCGTTCTTATTATAACTTTTCTTATAAATATAAGCTCCCTTCGTTCGAGAGGTAGGCCTGTAGCCCCCTTTTGTGGTTTAACCCCACTACTTTTCCTTCAATTTTAACGTCTACTCTGGGTCTAGGCTACAAATGTTCATTAGGCTTCCCGTCCATATTTATCTACCTTTAAATAAAAAGCACCTACTTTCCCCTGTCGATTATGTTCTCTTTATTGATTATTTTATCATTTGTCAGTCATGCGCATCTAAGCCTTGGTTCTATAATGGAGACTCGTTGGGAGACCTCCGTGCTCGGGCATAATGAATACGTTGACTCTTCATAAAAACACTAATCTGTTGAAGAGTCTCATTTTGGGACATGCCTCAAAGCGATGGAAGCTGAAGAAGGAAAAGACTTACAGAAATGTACAAGCTACACTCGCCGGATCAGTGGATATACAGTACACCAGTTATATAATAGTTGATTGGCAATTCTTGATATGTTTGCATACGATTTGTTCGAATCATTATTTTATAGATTTTCAAAGTATTTGCAAGAAATCGTGCCTAAAAATAATACGAAATCGAGACGTTACGAATTCATGGTATAGCTGTTGAATACTGATGTCAAGTGAACCTAGTAGTCTTTGCGTAGACCGACGTCATTTATTATGCATGATGAGGCTGCAGATAGTCTTATGATGAAACTTTATTTATTTATTTATTTATTTATTTATTAACTTATTTATTTATTACCGACTTGCTTTCTCCTTTCCCCAATGCTTTTCACGCCTTGTTTCCGGCTAGTGGGGGACTCCGTATGCCGATGGCGTCAAATGCATGTTCAAATTAATCAATAAACGTCTGTGTGTGAGTGAGACTTATTCTTGCGGGTTGCTCATCTCTCCTTTACGCTGCCCACCCCCCCCCCCCTCCCCCCCTGACTTCGCCCCCTCCCCTTGCGTCCGCGTCTCCCCACATTACACCACTCTTATAACATTTAATGTATTCTCATGAAAGCAGAAGCCGTGCCACTCATCGCTCGCCAATTGGCTGATTCCAATTTCATTCAAATGAAGGCGAGGTCTATGTGTAAACTCCTCCCCACCTCTCTCTCTCTCTCTCTCTCTCATAATATATATATATATATATATATATATATATATATATATATATATATATATATATATATATCATATTTACGTACGTTAGAGAGAGAGAGAGAGAGAGAGAGAGAGAGAGAGAGAGAGAGAGAGAGAGAGAGAGAGTCAAAATAGAAAGGAAACAGAATGAATTCATAGTAAGAGCATTATTAATTTTAAAATTGTGCACCATTGTCCAGAAAGGGTATTTTCTCGAGGATAGTGTTTAATAACTTTTCCACCTCCGGCAAAATTGTTTAGAGGGGGCGGGAAGGGTGGTGTTAGGAACCAGGTCTCCATTCTTCTCCTGTCTCATAATCTGTCAGTCTGTTACACTTTTGTTTATACGATAACGTGCGTTATTTGGTGAAATTCCATATATATATTTTTAAATTTGCATAAATTATATTCTCAAGTTTCAATTACATTTGTCTGTGCGTCTGTCTGTCTAACTTTTATTTATTTGATAGCTTATGTGTTTGGTGAATTTCTATATTTAAAAAAATTGCATACATTTTTTTCCCTAAAATTTCAATGATTTTGACAATTTTGATCGCATTTTTTTAACGCGAGATTCTGGATCATCCTCATATCTTTGCAAATACAGCTATTTTTTGCCGGAATCTTAAGTCGGTTAAAGGTCGTGGGATTTGTGACGTCAGTATACTTTTAAAATCAATCGGTCCCCATCTGCAAATAACTGGTTCCTATTCGTCTTAGCTCTCCTTATTTAAAAAAAAAAAAAATATTGAGAATTGGGAAGAGGTGATGCAAGGTTGGCAAGAAAGCTTGGTTAGTATTTCAGGATGTTTTCGTGCAAAGAATTTGACAAAGCTTGAGAGAGAGAGAGAGAGAGAGAGAGAGAGAGAGAGATTTGTGCTTAACCGTATTAAACGACCCAAGTGAGTTATTCTATTCATTATTGCAAGAGATGGGAATTGACAACATTAGAAGAGCTAGTACTATACCTTTCGCAGATGATGCTTTCGTGCTATCTGAGAGAGAGAGAGAGAGAGAGACTGAGACGAGAGGGAGGTAGGAGAGAGAGAAGGAGGAGAGACGAGAGAGAGAGAGAGAGAGAGAGAGAGAAGAGAGCCCATGAAGTGGTGGCTTATTCATACTCGGTAATGTGCATTTTACCCTGCGCGAGTCCACCCGATGGTAGCTTCGATAAAAAAACGAAATTAAAATAATTTGTTGAACTGTGGTTTCATGAAATGGACGATCAGATTAATTCTATTATACGTAAAATTAAAATCATCACAGCTAACTTCTCTGGAAAGTGTTTTTATTAGTATTGTTATTATTATTAACAGAAGAAGAAATGGTTTTTGTTTGCTTGTGAACAAATGAAAGCAACGTAAATTGCCTTGAAAAAATTAATCCAATTTTAATGTTTTATATATACACATACATATATGTTATGTGTGTGTATTTATATATGCCTATTATAGTAATCGTTCTTCTAGTATTAACTTGTAGGATGAACGTGACATTGATTTATTTTCTTCTGTCATCTTCTAGTAGTTGAAGCAGAATATATATATATATATATATATATATATATATATATATATATATATATATATATATGTGTGTGTGTGTGTGTGTGTGTGTGTTGTGTCTGTCAGTTTGTCTGCACGTAGTCGGCACACACTAGGACAAACGAAGAGAACCGGGCTGGCCCAGAAATGGTTTCAAAGGGCCTGTCCTTTTGACAAGCGACCGACTTTTGCTTAATTAAACCGGTAATAGATCCCATGGAACAAAGTGCGAATAGGATTTGCTCGATTCTGTCGCTGCCCTGGTTCCTGGCTCTCTCTCTCCTCGTAGCTTAGTTTTTTTTTTTTTACGTGTGGTCACTTTGCTTGATTAGGAAGTTCTCTCGTTTGTGCAAGTTTCCTGTATAATAATAATAATAATAATAATAATAATAATAATAATAATAATAATAATCTATTTTCAGGGGTGCTCTCTCTCTCTCTCTCTCTCTCTCTCTCTCTCTCTCTTCTCTCCATGAGGATGTACATTTTTTTAGACGTATGTACGTACACAGAAATCTTATAACTTGCAATGTACGAAGTGTTTTCCTCCATGCATAAGATGTTTTATCTTTAATTTATTCACCGAGAATTTTAATATATACAGATATATATGTATGTGTAATGGGTTTATTTACAGTATATGGATGTGTACTATATGATTGTATATACATAGGAAATTCAAGTATATTGATCTATAAAAAATATATTTGTTGATTTTGTACTTAGATTACTTATATTGTATATGTGTTGAATTGTAAAATGAACTTTAAAATGTATTTTTTTTAAATGACGAAGAAAAAATTATTCACTAAGTTACCGAAGTTTTTTTGCATGTTGCTATGAATATAAGTTCATTCAAGCAGTTATTTAACGTGTGGACCAAACCGTAAAACTTTTCGACACTTGGTTCCCGCGTTTGCACGTGCATATCCGCTTTCCTTCCTCAGTCACAAAGTCTGGCAGTTCTAACTGATGTAGAAGTAAGTAAGTCAACGGATGTTCTCCAAGTACCCCTGCGGTTAATATTTCATTAATATATTTTATTGGTTTTCGCAAGGTAAAATTAATCATATACCGGAAGCCGATTCCCTCTGTTTTTTGCACAATACTCTCTTCTCGTGTCTCCCTTTTTGTAATCTGGCTCCGTAACAAGTTTGCTTCTTTAACAGTAGTAAAACTGTATGACAGTGTAATGGTGCAAATGCCAGGTGTGTGTATCCGATGGGTCACTGGGGTGGTGTGAGAGGGGGGGGGGACAGTTTGGCTGAGGGGGAATGACATCTTGACGCATCGAGTTATTGGTTAGCCGTGTACTTCCTCAAGTAAGAGGCGACTTTTAATCTCATCAATGATGGAAGCCCTTCGTCTCTCCCTTTTGTAAACGGCGATTAGAAGAATTTGGCATTAAAAACGAACGCAGCAGTAACCCTGGGCGTGGAATGCGCCTGGCTTTGGTAAAGCGCCCATGAGAAATGGATGCGTTTTAAACATTACGCCACTTGGGTCGCACGCTGTGAAAATCTTCCTTCACGCCTTGCAAATGGCCGCCCGGCCTTCTTGGTATAGTTGCGCTCATTTCACACGTACGAGTGAGTGATTGTGGTCCCACCGTTTCTGCTCTTCGGATGCGATACAGATGGCGTCGTTATCCGATTGCTGGAGTTTTCTTCTTGTTCGCTGCAAAACTAAACTTCTCTAAAACATAGGCATTTTGCGGTTTTTATTTTAAATTAATAATAAGACTGCGAACAACACGTTGTTTATTTTCCCTTTTCTCTATCTGACGTAAGCATGACGTGTCCATCCGGTTCGTGCATCTAGACGCGGTTATCTGTTTCACTTTATATATGTAACTTGGTTGTTGGAAATATACTTGTGTATATATATATATATATATATATATATATATATATATATATATATATATATATGGTTTGTAATGGTCATCGATTTTATTTTCCTTTGAAAAGGGAACTCGATATAATAACTTGGCCTAACAGGTTATTTCCTTGGTGTGAAATGGAGAGGCTGCCTGTTTATCGATTCGCTTTGGCCTGCTATTTTATTAAGAGCGAATTGAAAAGCGCCGTCGAGCGGTATGTTGTGTGTGTGTGTTTCCCGTAACCTTCCTTTCCTACCCAACCCCCCCTCCCCATCACCATTCCTCTCTCTCTCTCTCGAGTCGCGACGGGTGTGCCTAATGTCACCATCTCGATAATATCAATAATTCTCCTCCATTTTACACTCTCCTCTCCTCTCCTCCTTTACCGTTTGTGTCTTGTTGCTTTACCAAGCTGCCCGCGTCATCGATTAGAGAGAGAGAGAGAAAGTGAGAGAGGCATTGGAGTTTCATATATTAATGCTTTAGAAGTAGCTTTTCCGTTGTTTCTTGTTTTGTCAGTTTTCCTCCTCTTGGTTTCACATTGATTTTTGGGAGTAATGTAGTCAGTCAATGGTGTTCACGAGTGGTGATATTATTGTATCTTAGAAAAACTAACTTCTTCCTTATCCCAGATTTACAAAGCTGAATTGATTAATTATCCTCATTTGTTATAGCATGTTGAAACCGGCGTCTGATCATTGAGACCTTTGATCGTTTATAAGCTCTTTTGCATAAACTTCAATTTTTGCGGGAACATGAAACATTGCTTTCATTAAGTGACAGCTATTCGATTTTCCGGAGCAGTTAGAACCAGTTTCGGATGTCGGGGAGGGACCCGGGAGGTATATAGGACTCTGTAGGACCTCGAGAGCTTCCAGAGAAAGAAGACCAACTCTTCTTTTATCTTTATTTTCTCTTTTTAGCTATTATACTTTCTCCCTTGGTTGTTCTGGCCACAGGTCACTCAGAGAGTTGCGATACGCCTGACCGTGCGAGGGCACTGGTGTGGACCCAGGGTACAGATTAATGGCCTTTGGTTGAACTTTTTAATGTCTTGGGGATTTATTTATCGAGATCTTATCTATAATTTTTGTTGGGCACGTAAGTGACCTCTCAGCTTGTTAAGTATTTGTTAATTAGAATATTTTTATAAGGACTACTCATGATTGTGTGTTGAAGAGAGAGAGAGAGAGAGTTGAACTATCTCAGCTATATGTTCTCTTATCTTGATGCGAGGTAAAAGGGGTAGTGAAGAGTGGGGTAGGGTGGTAATTGTCAGTAAAGGGGGAAGGGGGTACCATGGTAGCAGTGACCCAAGGGTTGTGTGTGTGTGAGTGTGTTTGGTGTTAGGGGTTGAGGGGTGCCTAAGGGATGCGTGGATCGGGGGCCTGGAGGGGAGGGGAGAGGAGTGGGGACTGGCCGGAGGATGGGGAGGTGGAGGAGGGAGAGGAGGAGAGGATGGTTGGTTGGTTGTGGCAGTGACGGCTGCCTTCTTCTTCTTCTTCTACTCGGAGTGAAACTGCTGTGTGCTTGTCATGTGTTTTTAAAGTGGCGGTCCTCTTGCTATACTTTCTTGTAAGGATCCCTTTTTCCGAATCGCGATGCTCCTCTACAGGCTCTCCGTAGCTCCGCGAAACACCATCTTTCTTAGAAGATTGGAGGGACGTTGCAGGAAAATGGGCCTAGGCCGAGAGAAATGGGTTGATCGAAATAAGCATTTTTATGTAGCTGTGGTAAATGGTAGCGGTGATGGGGTCGTGAGTGTAGGCGGTCGGCACGCTAGCTGCAGATGCTTCATAGCGAGGTTCACGCCACTCCCCCCTCCCCTCCAGCCAACCCCCGGCCTAGCACAAGGCTCCCGAGTCCCGTGGCCCTAGCCTACCCCGGCCCTCTCCCAGGCTACCTTCTCCCCACACATACACCGCAACACACCTACATATGTACACACGCCAGTACCGCCGCGACCCTACCTACAGAGCAACCGGGATTTCTCAACACCATGCAGTTGTTCTGTCAATCTCTCAAACATCATTTTTGTCATTCCGCTTCGAAGTTATTCCGTCTACGAAGTTTTCCGCATGGTTTAGCCAACGCCAGCAGTTGGGAAAATACTGAAAAATTAAAATGCACATATATCGCTCATTAAATACTTGCAGTCATTAGCATTTTGGGCATATTAAGTCGCGTAATTTTTTCGCCAGCATTTTATAATTGAAAAAACCATTTAAATCCCTGTATATCGGCAAAGGACTTAGCGCTTCGAAGAGCGACGTTTTAGCGCGAACAGTAACTTTGCTCTGGTACACGATGTAGAAGGGATGGAGTCCGACAAAATAGGTAATTACATTGTGGTTAATAACAAATGAACTGTCAGGAAATTAGTCATGCAAAGACACATGAACAAGGGGCGACTCGCGGTATCAAACTTGTCAATTAAGTGTCTAAATAAACATTTCAAGAAACTCCCGCAAAAGTTCAAAAAGGCGATTTACGGAATGAGTACGAAAATGAAAAATAAGAAATTATTACAAAGTAATGGGAAAGTAATGGGTATGAATGGTGGGTGGGGGTGTGCGCGGGAGTCCGTGCGTCCAGCGGGGCGGCCCCGTAGCCATTAACCGGAGACAAGGCGCCATGTTGGTCGTGGGCGCGCTCCGGATTATCTCCTAATTTTTGCCACATGTACGGTGCTTGGTTGGCGTGAGGTCCAACTCCGGTTGATATTGTGGAAGTGGAAGGTGTGGTGGAGGTGGTGGGTGGGTGTGGAGACCAGGTGAAGCACGTGTTCACTGTAAATTAGCCCTGTGACCTAACCAAGGAACAGTTTACGTTTGTGTTTGTTGTGAAATAGAATCGATATGGTTGTTGGCACAAATTCAGTCCTTGAACGATTGACCCCCGCGCTGTGTCATCATCTCGAATAAACCCTATCATGTGGGGTGTCGTAGCAAAGCTTGTGAGTTGTACAGTGCCCTTATTATCGACAAATGATGCACAAATGGGCCGCCAGTGAGAAAAACGGTCGTAAGTGAGGTGGAGCAAAGAAAGAGTTCGCCGGCCCGACAAAGGACGCAATGCCTGATGGGAAGCCAGCTGATAGATGTTCCAGAGATTTTTTTGACGCTCCGGAAGTGCATCAATACAAACTTTTCACTGGCTCAACGGTGTATTTTGAACTCCTTCAAAATATTCTTGTGTATTTTACAATGTGCATGAGAGGGGGAACGCCAGGGAAATCGGGAAAGTAAATGTTGTGAACGATAACATTCGAGTCTTTCCGCCATTACGAAGTCTGTCATGATACTGTTAATGAGTTTGTTGTGAGTATGTGAGTGTGTACTCGCCGTGGGGCCTAAGTGTCTTTCGAGTGAGGAATTAGTGATAAGTGTGACACTTGTAAGTATTGCGAATGAAAAGCGTGAATAAAATAGCGAATGAAATGAAGCGAAGGGAACCGGTGACGGAAATCGGTGAAAATAAGGAAGGGAGAGGAAGTGGCTTGAGAGGAGTCTCAGTTTGTCTTGAAAAGTGATTTTGGGTGACGCTTGCAGGAGGGTGAGGGAGGGGGGACCCGGCAAGGGGGGGAGTCGAGGACTGGAGGGAGTGATAGAGAAGGGAGGAGGGGGGATCTAGTGTTGCTCACGGGCAGATCATTACATTTCCGTTTCCTTTTTTGATATAAGTACATCATTTGCTACTTCTGTTGGTCGATGCTTATCATTTATCGTGCTGTACATTTTTGTCTGTTAATGTGTAATGAGAAAGTCGTAGGCAGCTTTAGTTCCCGCCGTGATATAGCGTAATGGGATGGTATTATGGGATAATAGGTAATAGGTGTCTGTGCGACTGGTTGGGGGGTAGGGGGAGATGCTCTGGTCAGTCAACCTCGCGCGCTCGCCGTGAGAAGCTACATGCCGGAGAATCTGGAGCTTTTTGAGCATTGTGTTCTTATTTTCCGTGATTATCGGTGCGTTGCCCTATTCCTCTTTCGCAAACGTTGCAGTGGAACGTTTCTGAACGTATTGGTGATAGAATGAGGTGTGTGTGTGGTGAATTGTGCGTAGTGGAATATAGTTTTTTAAGATCGTGTTCTCTACCCCGAGCAAGAATTGGCTTAAAGGGGATAAGTGGTTGATATTGGTATAATTTTTCATCACCGGCCGACAACAACATGAAGGCGAACAATATGAGGCCGAACAACACTGGATCTAACTTTAAGATTGACACGGGGATGTGAATAGGTGTAAATATGTGGTACAATATGGAGCAAGAAGTGCGTGTAAAATATGTTCGTGTTTTTTCTGTTCTACTCGTGTGGAGAAAGTTTGCCTTGTGTGTGAACTAGGGAAACGGTGCGGGTCATGACTTCACCCAGGGGAGATTATGGGTGGCTCAACTGTTTGTTTAAAAATATTGTGCGGTAATATTACCTACAGTGTTTTCGAAGTTACCTTTGCCCAGTAGGATTGGTTGGGGAGACCAGAACTCGTTCTTTGTATATCGGTACTACTGATACAGTCTTTACCGTCGGCCTTAATCAAATCATTACTTTCGCTGTTGCACATCAAGTAGCGTATGGTGAATAAATTCTAGAAATACTTGAATTTTGTGTTTAGGGAAAGCTTTGTTTTAAATATAATAAAAGTAAACCATATACTGCTGTGAAATAACTTGCTGTAAACTAGTCCAACCCAGCCGCATGGGTTAGGTTAGGTTATGTAGTCTAGCAGTATGTATCATTTCTTGTTATGTTTAGTGTTTTTTTTTCTATTCCCCGAGAAAATGCACCAGAGTAAGAGTTAGCGCTCTAGGTTGTGGTTGTTAGACAAGAAATAGCTAGTTTGCTTGAGTCGTAATGTTTATCATGAAAGATTATGTGCAACCTACCCCCTGCATTAGGTAGTTTTATTTCCGTAAAGTGTATTTAAATTGGTAGTTAGTTTATTGTGTTGCTGTATATGTAAATCCAAGCACTTGTTAGTAAGTACTAGCACCTATTAGGCTATAATCAAGTGGCGAGGCAGAGACTAGGTTAACTGGAAAGTTTAGGTTTACAGTTTGATGGAGTTGTAACCATTGTATTGATGAGTAGCAGCCTAATGCAGTTCAAAGCAGTTTGATCAGACCTTTCTGTAGAAGTCAAGGTCAGCCCAAGCACTCCAAGGTTAGGTGTTAGCCCCCCTCATGAATGGTTTCATATAACTTTTCAGTTGTATTTTAAGTGTTAACCTATCTGTAATCTTTAAATAACTATAGCTCTCAATGGCCTAGATTTGTTAATGTACTTTCTGAGTCTTGGACTTTTACTTGATGTGTTGATGGCCTAGGCTTATCAGATTTTTGCGAAATTGGAATACTGTGTATGAAATCTGCCTTATTAAACTAGCCATTGTCATTTCCACCCTGTAATAGATTAAGTTTTCTACAAAAAGTTATTCTACATAGTTAAAGAAATCAGAATTTGATTCCAAGGTCACTTAAGCTGCAGTTTAGTATGGACTTGAGACTGTAGTTTACAAGCACCCATAGTAAAAAGCTGCCTGCCCAGTTTATCAGGAGGGTAGGTTTTCAACAGTAAATTACAAAAGGTATCCTTAAGCCTGTTGACCTTGTGTGTTAAGCTGCTAGCTTAGAAGTATAAGCTTTTTTCAGTCAAGTTTACCCTGTCTGTTACCTGAAACATGGAACTTTTCACACAGCTTGCAGATTATGATATTGCTCTTTAGGAACAAACTCCGTATAGCAACTATTATGAGTTACCTCTTGAAATCAAACATTTATTTCTTTTTCAAGAACATATTTTTCTCCTTTGTTCATTGATCCCTTTTCTCATTTTCACTCAGACTTCTTAGCTGCTTTGTAGTCTGCGGGTAAGTGGGTACCATATATTGTTTGGAAACGACTTTACACTCTCTCTCTCTCTCTCTCTCTCTCTCTCTCTCTCTCTCTCTCTCTCTCTCTCTCTCTCTCTCTCTCTCTCTCTCTCTCTCTCTCATATATATATACTCCACTCCACTGATTAAATGTTCAAAAGGCAGCTCTTTACATCATTGGATTTCTATAATTTGAAATGTTAAGCCACAACCAACGTGATTGAAATATTAAGCCACAAATAACACATGTCAGTCACTTGACAGTGAGCATAACTTTACCACTTAAGAGGTATAGTTGTATTATATAAGTAGTTGCCTTTACCAGGAGAATAGCCTATGGCTTGGATTATTACTTGGGTGACAGTTGACTTAGGTATATACTGCCATACTGCCCATATATGTATGTATATATAATTATGAAAGGAACTGTGCTAAAATTTTAGCTGTGCGTCAACTATACCACTTGGTATGAGTACCACACAGCTTTTTATTTGAAGCTTGACAGTAAACCATTCATTGCTCCAATGAATTTTCTCTTGATCCTTTCATCACAATTTTCATATCTTGAAATGTGCATTTTAGCATATTTTCTCACGATACTGTTCATTCATTGGTGTTCCTCCCATGTTTCACAAAATAATAGTTTTCTTTCTTGCTGCAGTGTTTAGTCTTGAATTATGACTGAATGCCATGATGTTCTTAATATTATATTTGGAGCATGTCTTTGGAAAACACCAAATGATAATCAGTGTTGTATTAGTTGTGTTTTGTGTCTTCAGTTTTCCGTCTTTAGTTGTACTCAATATATAGGCTAAATAGGCTAATTTTACCCTCAATATATAGGCTAATTTTACCCCACCATCAATAGAGGATAGGTATGTGTAATTTCAGAAATACTGCAACTCTACTGTAAATATCTTTACCATTGTTAAAGTTTCTCTCCAAGTCGTTGCATTCGGTTTGGACTGAAATAACTGGTAGGTACACTGTTATACCATGTGATGGTTTATATTTATGCCATATTTTGGTAATGTGACATGTTCACTTTTGTGAATATTATGTTCAGTGTTTATTTTTAGAATGGAGTTTAGAAATATTTGAATTTATATAAATTTTATTTGTCAAGTTGACTGTTCTGTATGTACAACCTAGAAATTTATCGGTTATTATGTAATGGCAGACTGTTGGAAAGGGCCTAGATATATTAGTCCCTTCAGTAGGGCAAAGTTTTAGGAAGGGAAGGTTTAAAATGGAAACACTGAGCTGTATGTAGATTATGCTGGTAGTAGAAATCATTGTAAATAGACATTATTACATTTGTCAAAGTTTTGATGAGAATTTGATATACATGATTCACTGAGGCTTTGTCAATCCTTTTTTTTTTTTTTTTTTTTTTTTTTTGTGTGTTTTCCCATGTTTCAGTGAGCTTTAGTTATTTTGCAATTTGACTTTACCCCATACAAGTTATTTATTTGCTCATCACTAAATTTTAAGAGATGATGTGGAGGCCACTTTCTGTTTTGCAGGATAATTTTTCATGTACTGTCTGGAAAAAAGTACTAATAATTGGCAAATTAAGCACTGTTTGCTTTGTATTCTCGAGTAAGATAAGCCGTTGGTATAGACAAAATGATGAATTTTGATATTCTTCATTTGTATCATTGTTAATTCACTACTATTGCTGAAAAAGTATTATGTCAAATCAAGTGGAATTGCTGTATGTATATTAATCAATTTTGGCTGGCGAGGTTACTGGCCTTGAATGAAAGGAAAAATAGTGCTAGGTGTGTGGTGGTAGTTGTCGGGCTTACATGGTGGTTGGTGGGTCGAAACATATTATATAGTCTATCAAAGGTTTAGGAATGTAAAGTAGATCAAGGAGTGTTAATTCATTAACCTCAATTATTGCTGTATTGAATGTGCAGTATACTAGCAGTATGCACTGCAAATCAGATTGGTTTAGTTTGGTTTTGTCATTTGAACCAGTTTTTTGGTTTATTTATTTTGTTTAAAATAAAAACCTTGCATTTTGGCAAAATATTTTTATTGACACCATATCTAAAGATGTTTTATTCTCAAGCTGTATTGTGGACAGTTGCGTTCAGTTCAGATGATGTGTGGTGTCAAGTTTATGGATTTATTTAGCATTTGGTCAAATATTTCAATGGGTTTAGATGTCTTACAAGATTTCTTTGCTGTTTGAGTTAGGCTGTGGGTTTCTTGTCCTTCCAGGCTGTGAGTTTCTTGTCCTTCCAACTGGTGTTTTTCCTTCTGCATTACTCCATGGCTACCAGCTGATTTCAAATCAGTGTTCCTTGTTAGTGCTTATGATTGTGTGGGCAGGCGATTTTTTTTTCTCAACCATTTTTAAATATTAGTTAATGTTTTGTAGAGGTACAATTGGAAATTTTGATTTTTCCGTTTTAAGACCCAGAGCCCCTTGGTACTCTTGTCTTATTTGGAAATTTTGACAGCTTTATTTATTTATTTTTTTACAATCTTGACGTGTCGTGTTTGTTATGCATCACATTGTTTAACAGGCAATGTTTTTTTCTTTATTTTAGTTTGAATTGCAAATTTTGAGTTCAGTGTCTTAAACTGTGTGGATGATTACCAATTGTGCTTTACCTCAAGTGCCCCATGAGGCTGCAATATCAGATTTTGTGTTTTTATTTATATTTTTTTTAACATAATTGTTTTTCTTATAGTGAAGTGAACCAGTTGTTTTAAATCAGGAGGTGAAAAGTGCAGATGTAAATACTGTCAGGTGTTCACCATGCAGTGTTGTGAAAACAGACAAATAATAGTAACCTGTGTCCAGTTATTGTTTACGTAAGACTTGTTTTATTAGCAAGGACAGTTTTATGGTTATGAAATTGAGTGATATTAGCACAAAGAAAAATGCCCTAAGATATTGAAAGCTTTGAAAGAGACTACCTGTGAACGATGGATCTTAGTGTGAGGTAAGAAATAATTTTTGTTTGTTACTCTATAGTTGTGTAAAAAGCAGTACTGTAGTATTACTGTCGTTTTGTGGGACAGATATTTGTTATCGTGATAATAATGCCTTAATATTGTATTTGTGTATGTATATGTTGTTGTATAGCTTACCTTATCCCATACCAGCACCAAAAAATAACAAGATCTTCTTTTGCTTAACTTAGCCTACCTGTAGGTGACATGAGGTGAGAAATCTTTGAATTTGACTGTATTGCTAGTATATACTACTGTAGGTCTGTGTTCATTTAGAAGCTGTTATACCTTAATATATTTTTTGGGGGAATATGTAAACACATTCATTGCTTTTGTTTTAGATGTTAAACTTGGCTGAGAATTCAATAAGCTGCATATACCTTTTGCTAGAGGGAACAGACATAACTGCTCATTAGTATATATACAGTAATACATACCTAGGTGTTACAGTGGAGCATGCAGAATAACTTATAATTTTTGTATACTGTAGTTCCCCAAAATAATTTGGCATAACATTGTTAAGGCTTTCTTAATGGGTGTTCATAACTCGACAAAAATTTTCAATACATTTAGATAGTTTTTTGGCACTTGATGTGTTGCATAGTGGTTGTTGTTTTAGCCTTGTGCATCTGTTTTTTGGCACCTGACGTGTTGCATAGTGAATGTTTTAGCATTGTGCATTTCTTCTTTGGATGTGTATATTCCATTTGAAATACTTTGTGATAAACTGTTAGTATAATATAATGTTATGTTGGTAAAATATGATTTCGCAATGGATGCACTGGGATGCTGCTTCATAAGGTTTGTAAGGAAAAGGATCATGGTTGTGATAAGGTAGTACTCCACATAAACAAGTCTTTAACTTGCACCACTCCTGACAAAGACTACAGTTCCATATAGTATATATACACAGCTGCCTGAAGTTGTATAGGAGTTCTGTATGCAGCACTATGCAAGCATGGATTCATTATAGTAGTTGGTTCCTTTGAAGATTCTGCGGATTAAAAAAACCTGTTCTTTAATGCTGTTAGATTTCCTAGTGGGATGAGTCGGTTACATGCTTGACTACCGATCTCAGGGTCCAGGTTCATTTCCCTGCTTTGCCAACAAGTGATCAGATGAATTTATTTCTGGTGATTGGAGTTCTCGATGTGATCTGGATTCCACAATAAGCTGTATGTCCCGTTGCTAAGTAACCAATTAGTTCCTAGCTGTTGATCAACTTAACTGTCTGGTAAAACAAAGTATACTTAATGCTGTTATAAGTCACATAGGCCTACTTGGAAGTAATGTATTTAAATGCTTAAATTTATATTTACTTCTTTGGAATACTTTGCAGTTCATTCAAGGTAGTTGCAAATGGAGGATGAAAAACCATTCACAATATCATTGACAAATGCTGAAAAGTTAACAGACCTTGTGTCCCAATTTATGACAGACCAACTTCTGGAACCTAATTTGTGGAAATCGTATGAACTGGACAAATTTTATGAAAAGAAAGAGAACAATGTCTTAAACAAGTTGCCTGGATGGCAAGTTCATATGAGTCTTAATGCTCCTGATGTAGAAGCCACAATGATAGATATGAATAATATTAAGAGTTTGAACAACTCAACATATTCAAGATCTCGATCAGTATCCTTAATATACAAGGGAAACTGTTACAGTTTGATGGTTAAGCAAACAATACACATGGGATCAGGGTGTTGCTAGATGAGTGGAGAGGTACAGATTAAGGCTCATTCACTGTAGATGACAGTTTAAAATAAAAAAAAAAACTTAGGTGAAGGAACTAGCCCACTTAAGTGGCAAAATAAGAAAAGAAAGATTCAACTTGAACTAATCGACTGATCTAGTCTATTTAAACTGCAATTGCTGTGTTGGAAAAAAAAGGCACAAGTAAATGGAATTTTTGTTAAAAAAATCTCAAGAGAACATATTGGCACCCTCTAGTACTGGCAGGTAGATCATTCCACACTTGAAAAGGATATTAGTTGCTGAATGTGAGCTAATTGCTGATTGCAGATGATCTTTAGAAATTAAACTTGGATGATCCTCTTCAGAAAGGAAATAACATGTGCTCGCTTTGGTTGCAGATATTACAGATGATAGTGGGAGTTTGCAGTTGAAATACATATGGGAAATAGAGAACTGCCAAATGATCTAGAGCATATGCCATTACTATGATAATCTGGCTAGATGTGGGAACCTTTCCAAATAATTGTCTGTTTAGCATCATGTGTATAGGAAGCAGTTAACAATGTACTGTCTGATATTTTAGACCAGCAGTCATGTCACTAGTTACTTCGTTGCACTGTGCTGATAGACACTGGTGTCTGTGCTCCCTTAAAATGCTGTTGGCAACTGGTCATCCTAAAACCTGATGAATATAGATGCCACAGTGCACAAATAAATTAGCTTAGAGGCCTACTATACTATAAGAACTACATAATGGGTAACAATCAAAAGTTACCTTGATAAATTTGAGCAAATATTGACTTACAATCATCGTCAACAATTTATTGTTGTCTAAGGTATTTAGGCTTCTATAAAGCTTGTGAATCCCAGGTTGTGACTACTTTTCTTGTAAATGGTACTGGTAGCTGTTATAGGTAATTTTAGTAACCATGAGAAGGACATTAATTAAAGTACTATGGAGATATTTAAATTGTTCCGATCAGCATTTACACAACCCTGTAAACCACGCATAATAGTAGTGTAGTTTCTTTTCCTCTGATAAAATGCTGGTTAATGAGTAAAATGAAGGAATCTATATTCAGAAAATGGAATTTGTTAAAATAAATGGTGGGACCCATCTGTTTGATGACCACAACTGAATACAATAAGCTATCCTGGGTCTCTTAATGCCTCTGGCCGATTTCTCAATGCCGCTAAACATGTGGCACAGGGATGCTGCTGACATCCAGATAGTATATATAGTATTGTTCCAGCATTGGTGTTACACAGGCACTGAAGACCCGGCACCTATCGATATCAATATCTAGAGGGTATTTAAGAAGTGTAGAAAATTGTTTTATAAAAAAAAAAAAATATTGACTACCGAGTGGTCACGGTGGATGGGTGAGATGGAAGTGGTAAAAGTGATATGGTGGTCTTTGAAAAAAATGGTATTGTGATTGTTGAGGAGTTAGGCCCACTTATTGTAATAGCTTTCTCAAGTATGGTTTCATTGTTTAATTATGGTTACTGTATTAGATCTGGTTATCAGAACTTAAGTTTTTTATGAAAGCAATGGTAACTGATACATTTTCCTTCAGATCTAGTTCTAAGGTAACCTACTGGACATTGTTGTTGTCAAGAATGAGAGACATAGCATAGCAAGTAGACATTCAAAGTAGTACTTTGTTTGAATTACCAGTATTTGTTTATTGCACAAGTATCAGGACATATTTTGATTCATGTCGTATGTAAATGTGGTAATGAAGCAGTTAATACACCACAGATAAGATTACTACTATTAGTACATACATAATAAACATTTACCAGTTTATAGTATGTTTTGCGTGTATGGGCAGTATATGTAATACAGATTCGTAACTCTAATGGTTTGGGTGGTTTTGTAATGGTGAAAGTATTCATGTAACTCCTCTTGAATAGGCAAGGCCACATTAAGATAACACTAAGCAAGTTCCCTTAAACTTTAATCCATTCGATTGTCATAAGACAACTTGATTATCCATTTTGTACAGTATTTTCTGCATGATCCATCAAAGTTGTTTAATTGTTGGCAGTTTTAAGGCTGTTTACGAAAAAGTAGTTAATTACAAATAGCATACCATATTTTTTAAAATTTGTGTAGTTCAAGAACATGTTTATTGCTGGTGCCTTCGGTTGAACGAGCAATGTAAATAGGGTTAACGGTCTGACTCACTCTTAAAGGGAAGACTCACTCTTAAAGGGAACTAAGTATGGATTTTAGACTATGTTGGCTATTGTGAGTTGCATTCATAGTATGTACTAGCTGTCTTAGAAGTATGGTGAAGTTAGTAGCCTTTCCTTTATGAGTTTGAAAGGTTTTATTTTGGTTAACGAGTAAGTTGTAATTTTTTAGTGTAGCTATAAAGGAGGGAGTTTTGTTAAGAATAGTGTAAAATATGCACTAGAGCAACAACTGAACTTGCCAGCCTTTTGGAACTAGCCCAAAGGGGCCATTGGCATGAAATTCAAGCTTCCAAAGGATATAGTGTTCTTTAAGAAGGAAGAGGTGGTTAGGGAAATGCGGAAAGAAGGGTTATCTTTTTTTTTTTTTTTTTTTTTTTTTTTTTTTTTAAGAAATAAATTAATGAATAGATGAAAATATCCTAAGTGCAAGGAGGATAGTGTTAGGGTAGTAGTGCATAGCATCTTTGTTTGAATTGTTAAAGTTCCAGTTGCACAACATTCTCAGGAGAGTTTTCCACAGTTCCATAGCATGAGGAGTGAAGGACCTCTGTAACTGAGAAATCCTGCAGCTAGGCATATTTACTGCATGTTGATACTGCTCAGCAAATTTTGTTACTCTCGGTAGGAAAATTGGATCATTATTGTTAAATGTGTTTGGCGAATATGAACTGGAAGTTTATTCCTTAAATAATAAAGCATTCAAAATTATCATACACTACTAAATTTGCATATACTTCGTTGACCCTGTGGTAGGGATGTAAGAATACTACCACCGTAGGTTCTGCGTGTCATGAAAGGCAACTTAAAGGACAGCTGCTGCATTGCAGTCTTACTTTTTAGTAAAAAGCTAGGCCCACTGCCAATAACTGAGGAAACTTCTTAAGAGCCACCTTCGTGCAAATCACTTTAGCATTTGGCATGAGATTATCTTCAGCTAGGGACACCATTAAGTCATGGAATTTTGCTGTGTAGTTGTTAGTCTCAAAAAATGATAGAATAGATGGTTATCTTCATGTTAGGTTGTCCATGACTATAGTACATATTCTCAATACTATTTAATATGTATTCTGTCATTCATTTACTGTATTGTTTTCCTCGCTAACTGTTGACAATGAAGCTGACTTGAAAAAGTTTGATATATAGCTTGAGCAAAATGGTCGACTTAATTTTAAGTTATCTTGCAGTCTAACTGAAATATGGAAAACTGTTATTTGAATTCTGTATAGTTATCAGTAAAATTTTGGTAATGGCTGCCCGTTTGCTTTTAAGCTGGTATTCAAATGAGCAAAAATAGCCTTAGCCAGAATTTTTTCTTTCCAATATGTTTCAGTAAAAGTACCGTACCTGAAAAGTTTTGTTCCAACTCAGTGATTGTAAAGATGTAATGGTTCCTGTTCACTGCTTCATTGCAGTTTGAAGCAGTTTGACAGGTTAGAAACATGAACCTTCAGGGTGAGATTGTATTCCATTTTTAATATTTTCTTGGTCAGTATGAATGACTATTGATGTGCACACTGTAGTGTATGTAATATAGTATGTATATCGCAGCATCTTTTTAATTCATATTGACTGTTTCTAAATCAAACCGATTACTGTTCAGGGCTGCATCCAGTAACATGGTAAAACAGGTCAGCGAGTTTTACTTGAACACTAAAACAACAAAAATATTGAGCTGAGGAATATTTATGGTAGTAAGGTATGGATATAGGTAAAAATAAAAATTTAATGCGAATCTACAAAGTGACTGCATAATTGTTCTGCATTCCCTTTTACTCACCTGCCCACAGTGTTCTTATTTTCACCCAGAATTATATTTCTAGTCTTTGTTCTTTGTTATCTACCAGTTTATTTACTTGCCTTTATCGTATATTCAACTAAAAATTATCAACTGTGCCCGTTGCCTCTTGACTAGCCCATATACCTTTAGTTACTGCACCCATTTCTGTAACACTAGATTATTTGGTTAATCTCTCTAATTTCGTTTGTTTCTATAATAATGCTGTACCTTCTTTTAACTATTTTCAGTTAATTTGTAAGGACTTTTTTCTTGCATGAATGGAAAAAAAAACTTAGTTTGTTGTACAAATGCGTATTGCATAGTACACCATTTAGGTCATAGTTGCTGTAAATGTGGCGAATGGTTTGATCTCTTTTGAATAACTTTTTGAACTTCCTACAATTTGAAGGTTATAAATGCTATCTTTTATGTTGGTTATTTTTATTTCTTTTATCATGTCTGATTTCTCTGACATTGGTTTGAGATGGAGTTGTAACCATTTTTTTTTTCCTCCTCCTTGATTTCTGCTCTTAAAACATTTTTATATTTTTTTCGGTGCATTAACATTTAGTAGAAGAGGGAATTGATGATATGGTTTGCGGAAAGCTGTCGATATCCCACTTGTTGTCATGCGATAATCAGTAATGACAATTGTTGTCTATTCATGTAGCCTGTGGTGAAAATGGATTATTGTATCTTGTGCTTTTGCAAAGAATCATTAATTTCCTTATGACCAGCCATGGTTTGATTTGATGGTACATGAGACGAGCTTACCATGACAGACTAAATTCGACACATGATCATTCATGTCAAAATTTTACCATTGTTTGTTGAGTCTCACCATGCTGCGAATCCACTTGACCGAGAGAAATCACAGTAAGTCCATGCAGAGGAAACTTTAAAGACGATTACTTGGCCTCATCTGTGGTGGACCAAACTGCTGTCATCTTTCTTTGGATCAGACTAGTCTTCTATTCCACTACTACTAACAGACGGGTTACTGGCATCAGGGAAAAGGTTGAACTGCTTCAAGCTTTTGAAGGTATGCAGTCAGCTGAGAATGTTCCTCTCCCTGATCCTTGTTATCTTGAACCTATTTTTACAAGAATTTTTGCTTTAGGGATGTTAAGAAAATTCTGTATAATCTTGATGGCTTGGGTTGAGAAGATCCAAATAGATTCTATAGATTTTTAAGTCTACGTAGTATGGTTGAGGATGAGCGCATACTTGGTAATGCATTGCTTGTTCCAAAGTGTGATATATCTGCAGTAATTACATGTCAGTTTCTATTCCCCCCTGTGTTCTCTTAAGTTGCTGAAAAGCCCCTGTATAAGTATGTGGAATCTAATGATTGTTACCTGATAGTCAATATGTATATGAGGCTGAACTCCAGTGAAATCAAAACGCTATTGATTAGCAGATCTCTTGAAGATTTAACATCCCATCCTCCTCTTCAGGTGGATGGGTCTTTGCTTGAATGAGTCTAAAGCCTCAACATTCTAGGTGTAACTTTCGAGTTAATGATAGATACCTGAAATACAAGAGATTTTTTTTTTTTTTCAGCACAAAATTTTGAGAAAATTTTTGCTGTGAAATTTTATCAACTAGTATATACACAGGAAGCTGTGCAAACTTATGAATGGGCATAAAAATATACGTATACGTATGTCTGAGCTAGGAATGATTTGCCTTGCTTACCCTTAGCTAGTTTAGAAATTTTATATATTGAGTGATAATTTTTTAAATCAATGGTTTTGTTTATGACTTGTTGCTCCTACAGTACTTCACAGGTGTAATCTTATGCCTAGGCTATAATTTTCATTATATTTAGAATAATATCAAGTCTAATAGATAGGCTAGTCCATTAAATCAAAACAAACATAAACGTGTTTATTCAAAAGTATTTGAATCTTGAAGAGTATGTTTGGTTCTATTAAAATGGAATTAGTAGAGGCAGGATATGATTAGCTTAAATTTTAAAAGGGAGGGGATATGAAAAAGCATCGTTAAAGTTGTTTGTAATGTTTGGGATATTGAACAAGAACAATTATGTGGATGAAACTGATGAGATGGGTTATGGGCAGACTGTGAATTGTTAAAGAATACATAGTACTTTATAGGTGTGTGTGTGTGTATATATATGTATATATATGTGTGTATATATATATAATATATCTATATATATATATATATATATATATATATATATTTATATATATATATATATAGAACTTCAAAGAAAGCTGTCTGCTTTTATTTTTCTTTCCTGAAAGCATCTTGAAATGAAATTCCCGAGAGCATTCGTTTTTCCACATTTGAATGGGTTTGTGTTCATCAAGTGGGCTTACTGCTGTCACTCTGTGCATTATGTAGACTTCAAGTGGTGTGTGTACATGTGGAACATGCATTCTTTTCAAGATTTATCGAGAAAAAGAATGTTTATAGTTACTCTAGAACATTCTAGCAGTTAAGCATCAGCTTATGATTAGTCATTTAACATGCTCTATAAAATGTCACTTTTGTGTAATGATTTCTGATGTTCACAACTTAATTTTTTTTAAATGTCAAAAGTATTCAGCAACTCACAGATCTTTGTCCAGTGTACCTTAGCTTTAGTTAAAATGTTGAGCAAGATATGGTCAAGTGTATAAAAGATAGGCCAAATAAAATTTCAGTGCTGTTACAGGGCGAGTCCCTGCCAGCTGTGGTTTAATATATTTAGAACCGAGTTTGCCTAATTTATGTAGAATGCTTGGATGATCACAAGAGTGTTCAAGGTAAAGAAAATGTGAACATCATAATTTTTTGTTCCAAATTTAAAATTAAATGCACAAAAAGAAAAAGCAATTAGTGCATAGCATTTGGGAATTTTTTTATGAGCATGTAGTTTAGTAGTATCTACTGTAATGTTTTTACTAAATGGGCTAAGTACTAGTTTTTTACAGAAGTAGTTTTGAAGTCTGTGTCACATGGATTTTATGACTGGGCTTATCAACTCTTGTGGGTTTTTGTGAATTACAGGAATTGCAAGTTTTTAAGCACAAGTGCCTGTAATGTGGTTTTAATGTAAGAAAAACTAAAATTGGAACATTTTAAATTATTAACATCGTTTCATTTAATGCCTGAGTGTTGTTTTTACATCACTGTCAGTGTGTTGATAATTGGTTGGATACTTAAATTGTTGAGGCAAATGTTTCCTTGTGTTAGTATTTTTTTCATATCAAAACGGTCAAGATATTTTTGAAGCAAAAATCATTATGTATATATTGAGTGCATAACAGCAGTTAAAAGACCATCTGAGAAGAGAAATTCTTGAGAAACAATGGCTATCATTTTCTCCCAACCTTAGAGTGGCACTGAATGGCTCTCTTATCCCCAGTGTCTGGGCTTTGCCCTTAAAGAGCTTCCATCTCGTAAAATAGTTTTCAGTGTTGTAGTGTCTTGAATTTTGTACAGATGAGCCAACTGGAACAAAAAAGCCATTACCTTTAGAATGGGAAAAGAATGAAATATAGTTTTGTACATGAACTTCCCTGACAGATATATACTTAGCTATAGTCTCCGACGTTCCCGACAGAATTTCAAATCTCGCGGCACACGCGACAGGTAGGTCAGGTGGTCTACCTTACCCGCCGCTGGGTGGCGGATGTACGAACCACTCCCGTAAGCTTGTCAGATTTTTCTCTGTCGCGGGAACGATAACAACTGTTGTCGGTTCCTCTCGATAGTTTTTCGATTCTCGCTTGCCTGGAGTTAATTTGGACTTCTTTTGGTGACGTATTCGCTTTGTTTGGCTTGGCATACGCTGATTGTGGACCGGTTTGATTTTGAGTTTGATTTTCTTTAACGATGTCTGATCTAGAATCGGTAGTTAAAACTTCGGTGTTGTTTAGGGTTTGCGTGAATGAAGGATGTAAGGTGAGGTTGCCGAAAGCTTCGGTAGACCCCCACACGGTTTGCATGAAATGCAGGGGGAATGATTGTGCGTTTGCTAACCCTTGTAGTGAATGTAAGGGATTGAATGAAGAAGAATATAAGGCTCTCTCTTCTTATGTTAGGAAGTTGGAACGTGATAGAGTGCGTAAGGCTTCCTCTAGAAGTTCTAGCAGATCTAGAATGAGTGAGTTGGATGTGGATCCTAATAGTACTAACGTAGAATTAGAACCTTCTTCCCAAGTTGCAGCCCCGGCTCCCCGCACCGAAGCCGGAGATTCGCCTTCGGAGGCGGCAGCTCTGAAAGCCAAGAATCGTTCTGTGGATCAGAAGATTCGTCAGTTGGAAGGTAAGGAGAGTGTTAGTGATCAGTGCAGTGTCCCCAGTGTTGTGGAGGGTGCGTCTGACCGGCTCCTTAGTGCCTCTAGGCCTAGACCTCTTCCAGACTCCCAGTTCCAGTGGAGTAGGAAAGTCGAAAGCCGCAGGAGGGCTAGGGAGAGCCCCCACCGGTCAGGCGTCCCCTCGGCAGATCCTGAAGTACGCTCCCAGGCTGCCTCGGATCGCTACAAGAAGGAGCTCCTACGCCAATGCTTCTCCTCTTCGTCGTCTCCCTCTCCGAAGAGAGGTTGGAACTCCCCGGATGCGTCGCGCCCGTTGAAGAGGGCTTGGAAGGCTCCCTGCAGTCCTTTGGCTTCTAGTCCGGAGGTTTTCCCGGAAGAATCGTCGGTGGAGGCGAAGAAACACAAGAAATCCTGTGATCGTTCTTCTTCTCGCGCTCCGCACTCGGCGCCTGCTTCCGAGGAAGAATTAGAAGATTCTCCTACGAGAGTACTCGCGGGACTTCAAGCTCAGATCACGGCGCTAGCAGACTCTCTAGCAGTTAGATCACGTAGGAAGAAGGACGTTGAAGCGCCCTTCTCCTGATGGTTACCCTCTTGTTAGACGTCAAGAGTCTCGCAAGCAGCCTTCTCCTAGTAGGCGCATTTCGCCTTCCAGTCGAACTTCCGTTGATCGTACGCAACTGGACAGGTATGGAGAGCCGCGCAAGCGCTCTGCTCTCGATAGGCGCTCTTCTCCTGGCAGCCGCTCGCCCCAGGATAGGTGCATAGAGTATAGTAGGCGCTCGCCTCCTCGTAAGCGCCCTGCGGATGTTTCCGAGAATTCTCGGAGTAGGAGCCCTACCTCTCCTTCGGCTGAGATTCCGTATACCTCGAAGAGGGAGTCTCATCGTATACTTCCCAGATCTTCTCATCGTTCTCCAGTGGATGTGAACTCTTCTAAGAGAGGGCGTTCTCCAACCTCTCGCTCAACTCCTGCTAGGATCCCTTCGTCACCTAAGGATCTTCCGCGCTCGCCTCGACAAGACGTCCTAGAAGGTTCGGATGAGGAACCGAACACTTCTGCTGCTGTCTCTTCTTACAAGAAGCTTACAGAGCTACTTTTACAAGTTTTTGGGGATTCCCTTACGCCTACGGCTCCTCCTTCTCCTCACTCACTTTTTTCAACGGCGAAGACAGCGAAGAGTTCTTCTTGTGTGAGGATGAAGCCAACTCTTTCTATGAAGAAGGCACTGAGGAGTTTTGGTTCCTGGATGGCTTCCAAAGAAGAAGCGGGGAAAACGATGTTCGCTTTTCCTCCTTCGAAGTTATCAGGACGCGCTGGTTTCTGGTACGAAACAGGAGAGCCCTTAGGATTGGGTCTACCGTCTTCGGCTGATTCGGATTTTTCGGCACTGGTAGATTCGACAAGGAGAACTGCCCTTAACTCTGCTAAGACGACTTGGGCAATGAACGAATTGGATCATTTGCTCAAAGGTATGTTTAGAGTGCTAGAAGTATTTAACTTCCTTGATTGGTCGTTGGGAGTCCTAGCCAAGAAAATTGAAGTGCCAGAGTCAATTTCACCAGATGATCTTATGTGTGTTTTGTCTTGTATGGACAAGTCAGTAAGAGACGGAGCGAGTGAAATCGCCTCCCTTTATGGGGCAGGCATCGTGAAGAAGAGGTCGGTTTACTGTTCCTTCTTAACGAAGTCGGTTCTCCCATGCTCAGAGGTCTTCTTTGCTGTTTGCTCCTCTGTCTACTCAGTTGTTCCCGAAACATCGAGTGCAGGACATTTCGAGGTCACTTTCGGCCAAAGCCACCCAGGACCTTTTGGCACAGTCGGCAAGAAAACCTCGCCCTTCCTTCCCTACCAAGGCTAAGAAGGAAAAGGCAAGTGTTCGAGAACCCTTTCGAGGGGCATCTTCATCAAGAACCTCCACGTTTAGAGGTCGTAAACCTTCAAGAAGGGGTAAGACTTTCGCCAAGTCTGTTAAAGCCCCCAAATAACTTGCAAGTCCTTCAAACAACGGTGGGCGCCAGACTCTTAGAGTTTGCAGAAGTCTGGGCCCAAAAAGGGGCGGATCCTTGGACCCTTTCTATTTTGAGGAGAGGTTACCTCATCCCTTTCGTCGAAAGACCTCCCTTGACGACCATCCCAAGGGAACTGACGGCCAGGTACAGAGACCCCATCATGAATCAAGCTCTCCATCTAGCAGTAGATCAGATGCTGGAGAAGGGGGCTATCGAACTAGTGACAGACCATCATTCATCGGGCTTCTACAACCGCCTTTTCCTAGTTCCGAAGTCCTCAGGGGGATGGAGACCGGTGTTGGATGTAAGCGCCCTGAACTTCTTCGTAGAAAAGAAGAAGTTCACGATGGAAACGCCTTCATCAGTGCTGGCAGCGCTTCGTCCAGGGGACTGGATGGTTTCCTTGGATTTTCAGGACGCTTACTTCCACGTACCGATCCATCCTTCCTCGAGGAAGTTTCTCAGATTCATGATGGGGGGAAAATTTTCAGTTCAGGGCCTGTGTTTCGGGCCTCTCGGGACGGCCCCTCAAGTGTCACGGGATTTGAGGAATGTGGCTCAATGGCTTCATTTGAAAGGGGTGAGGATATCCATGTACCTCGACGATTGGCTAATAAGGGCCAATTCAGAAGATCGTTGTTTGAAGGACTTACAAGTAACTTTAGAATTGACGAAGGCTTTGGGACTTCTCGTCAATTTCAAGAAGTCATCACTAATTCCCGAGCAAGAGTGTGTGTATCTCGGGATACAGATGAACTCTCTGAGTTTTCGGGCTTTTCCCTCGCAGGAAAGGATAGCCCGAGGATTCGAGAGAGTAACAACCTTCTTAGGGAAAGAAGTATGCACAGTGAGGGAGTGGATGAGTCTGCTGGGGACACTTCTCCTCTCTGGAGCAATTCGTTTCCCTAGGAAGGTTGCACCTGAGACCGCTCCAATTCTTTCTTCATCGGAATTGGAGTCGTCGTTCTCAGGATTTGACGTTCTCCCTGTCGTTATCCCAGGACATCAAGAAACATCTCTTATGGTGGACAGATCCCAACCTCTTTGCGAAGGACTGTCTCTTCAATCACAGACCCCCAACCTGGTGTTGTTCTCCGACGCGTCGGACATGGGGTGGGGTGCAACTCTGGGAACCAACGAAGTGTCAGGTACCTGGGTGGGGGACCAGGTAGCCTGGCACATCAACAGAAAGGAGTTGATGGCTGTGTGGTTGGCTCTGAAGGCTTTCGAGCCCAAAGTCAGAAGATCGGTAGTGCAGGTCAACGCGGACAACACTACAGCTCTGGCATACATCAGGAAACAGGGGGGGACGCATTCCTTCTCCTGTACGAGACAGCAAGAGACCTTCTTCTGTGGGCAGAAGAAAGAGGAATCAAGCTTCTCACCAGGTTCGTGCAGGGAGAAAAGGAATGTAAGAGCAGATCTCCTCAGCAGGAAAGATCAGGTCCTTCCCACAGAGTGGACCCTTCATCTGGATGTATGCCAGAGCCTGTGGAAGTTATGGGGCAGGCCACACATAGACCTCTTTGCCAGCGTCAAAGAACAAGAGGCTGGATCCTTACTGCTCTCCGATATCGGATCCAGAGGCAGTAGCAATAGATGCTCTTCTTCTAGACTGGAACGGACTCGACGTCTACGCGTTTCCCCCCTTCAAGATCCTGGGGCTAACTATCAAGAAGTTCGTAGAGTCCGATTCAACGAGAATGACCTTAATCGCTCCCTTTTGGCCGGCCCAAGAATGGTTCACAGAGGTACTGGAATGGTTGGTGGACCTTCCAAGATCGCTCCCGCTAAGGAGCGATCTACTCAGACAACCCCACTTCGACAGGTACCACAAAAATCTCCTCGCTCTCAGTCTGACTGGTTTCAGACTGTCCAAAGTTTGGTCAGAGCGAAAGGCTTTTCAGCAGCAGCTGCTAAAGCAATCGCAAGAGCGAGGAGACCTTCCACCTTGCGTGTATACCAGTCAAAGTGGGATGTCTTCAGACGTTGGTGCAAGAGGAAGAACATTTCCTCTTCCAGTACCTCTGTGACCCAAATTGCGGATTTCCTTATTTTCCTCAAAGAAGAATGTCATCTGGTTGTGTCAACTATTAAGGGATACCGCAGTATGTTGGCGGCGGTTATTTCGGCATAGAGGCTTAAATATATCCGATGATAAGGACCTGCATGATCTTATTAGATCATTTGAAACCATTAAGCGTCCTCATGTAGTACCGAACTGGAATCTAGACGTAGTCCTACAATTCCTTGGATCGTCTAGATTCGAACCTCCTGGCTTAGCCTCTTTCAAGGACTTGACGAAGAAGGATATCTTCCTTTTGGCCCCTAGCTACAGCTAAAAGAGTGAGTGAGCTCCAAGCTATTGAGGGCAATGTAGGGTTTAAGGAAGATTCTATGGTATGTTCGTTTCTTCCAAGTTTCCTTGCAAAGAACGAAAAACCCATCACGCCCTTGGCCCAGGAGCTTTGAAGTTCGTAGTTTATCTTTTCTAGTAGGGGAAGAGCCTGAAAGAACTCTTTGCCCTATGAGAATTATGAAGTATTTCCTTAAGAGGAAGGAACAACTTAAGGCTAATCAAGATGTACTTTGGTGCTCCGTAAAGGACCCACTCGGCCCATGTCGAAGAATGCTCTTTCCTTTTTTCTGAGAAGCCTTATTACAGAGGCACATGTTGCCTGTAAGGAAGATCAGTTTAGACTACTGAAAGTGAAAGCTCACGAGGTGAGAGCCATCGCAACTTCGCTTGCATTCAGAAAAAATATGTCTGTGCGGAACTTGATGGAGGCGACTTTTTGGAGATGCCAATCGGTTTTCGCAAACCACTACCTACGTGATGTAAAAATCACATATGATAAATGCTTCGCCTTGGGTCCTTTCGTATCGGCGGATTCGGTGCTGGGGCAGGGAGCTGAAACTTATCCTGTGTAAATTTTTTTTTATGTTACCCTATATTTTATATTGTTGTTTTTTGGTTGTCTGAAAGAGGTTGCAGGAGGCACCTCTTTTTGTCGTAATATTAACCCTTTGTATTTTGGTTAGGTGGTCTGGTGGGTTTTGGCTCCTTGCAGAGGTAGTGGTAAGGATCTGTTAGGTAAGCGGACAAGGTCCCTCTAACAGCATCCGACTTGGATTCTACCACAATAGGGGATCACATATCCCAGTGGTAGATCCGAGAGTCTTTCAGCATCAGGTCACGTCCTAGCTGTAGCTCTCCAGGCAATGCAGACTCAGAGATAGTATCTATGAAGTCTTCATCCTGAAAAGGTGAGAACCAAGGTTTTTATATCCTACAACATTAGTTGTTTCCCGTCTTACCTGTATTATTGAGCTGTCTCTTACCCTCCACCAAGGGTGCCAATCAGCTAAGTATATATCTGTCAGGGAAGTTCATGTACAAAAATGATATTGTTAAACTACAATAAAGTTTTGTACATACTTACCTGGCAGATATATACGATTAATGGCCCACCCAGCCTCCCCTCAGGAGACAGGTGGAAGAGAAAAATCTGACAAGCTTACGGGAGTGGTTCGTACATCCGCCACCCAGCGGCGGGTAAGGTAGACCACCTGACCTACCTGTCGCGTGTGCCGCGAGATTTGAAATTCTGTCGGGAACGTCGGAGACTATAGCTAAGTATATATCTGCCAGGTAAGTATGTACAAAACTTTATTGTAGTTTAACAATATCATTTTTCACAAGTTATATTATCCTGCAGCACCATAGTATTGTATAAGAGTAAGAATTGGGAAGTTGGTCTCACATATTTTCTCTATAACACATACATAGCATGAGGAACTTGCTTAAGTTGTTTGTTTAGTAAATGGGGGGGATTTTTCACAAATGATGTGTTCACAGATTAAAATTTTTTCATGCTACCTCATTAATCATAAGTAGCATTATTCAAAGGCTAATGGCTCTCCAGTCACACTAATTTGTATATCCTGGAAAACAAATGCCATCCACATCAACCTCAAAATCTGGCAAATCTTGAAGTAGCAACTCTTAAGTTATATCGAAGACTGGCACCTTTGATGATGCTGGTTTGTGGCCTGGGGTCTCTGTCTTTCAGAATAGAACATTTTTTGTGTTATATTAGAGAGAGGTTTGCTTAAATAAGGCAATGTATGCTTAATTTGTTCATAATAAACAACCCTTTAGTGCCTCAGTGGCATGGTTGGTTGGTATTAGCGTCCCACCTCGGTGGTCGCAGGTTCGATTCTCGGCCATTCCATTTAGGAGTGAGAGATGTGTATTTCTGGAGATAGAAGTTTTATCTTGACTTGACGTGGTTCGGAAGTCACGTAAAGCTGTTAGTCCCGTTGCTGAATAACCGCTGGTGGTTCCATGCAACAAAAAAGCACCATACAAACAAACAAAAACAAATAATAAACAAGCACTGTTTGCATAGCCTGATGGCCAGTAGAGAAGCTAAAATCTGGGACGTTTAAGTTAAGAAAATAAAAAAAAATTCAGCTACAAGTTGAATTTTTGAGTAATTTAATTTGTCCTTCGCATAATAAAAAATGTTGAGGGACAGTTGCCTTGCACATATTAGAAAGGTATACTGCCTTTTCAAATTGTGCTTAAGGTTCATCCCTTTAAGAAGTTGCCTGCATAGGCACTTTGTAGAAAAGGTTAATGTCATTGAGCAAATTAAGACATCTGGTAATACATATGTTGTATACATGGCCCATAAACTGGTGGATTTATTTTGGAGGAGAATATTTGATGTCTAAAGTCGTCATCTTTCTTTAATAAACGACAAAGTGCCACATCAAACGAATATTAGCACATCTTTAAATTGCTCACACTTGTTTGAACTAGGGATATTCAATATTTGTATGAAGAGTGCAGCTCAACACCAACACCTGAGCGGAATTTTGAGTAAATATGTATTGATTTTCAACCAGCAGCAGATGTCAGAAGTTTTGTAAAAGAAAAAAAATATAATTAAAAATTTTTTTTATGGATCTTCTTCAATTTTGGTATGTTCAAATATGGAATTTTTAAAGGGCTGCAGTTTATGAAATGTAGTTGTAGTCATATACCATAGAAAACCCTTCTGGCCATCCTGATTAAACTCCTTAACAGTAAGATATGATGAATTATAGGTATATGTACACATATCCATAAATGTATTCTGTAATACTGTTCTGAGACACAAATGAAGTTTCATGATTGATTACATGGTAAACAAACAAATTAGGGATGTGACAGAAAGTATTAAGATAAGGAAAGTAAGTGCAAAAGCACTTCGAGGAAAAAGCAGGTGTAGCTACCAATGAGTTGTCAAAATATTAAAGATTTTTGCCTAATTTTGGGGGGCCGGGGGCGGGGGGGATGTTTATTAAATGAGTAACTTGTGTGTGCATATTTTTTTTCACTCTTGACATTTGATGGGTCAGAGTACAGTTTATGTATATGAGAGTGTCATATATTTTGTAAATGACAATTTTATACTTCACAGTATTAATGAAAGTATAACCAAGAAAATAGTGGCTAGTAATAAAATTTTTATCTTTGCAATAATAAATGGTAATAAAAAATGAGTTTAGTTTTTTTTTTTTTTTTTTTTTTTTTTTTTTTACACTAAAACAGTTTGAGTATAGCTGCGTTAACAGGCATATTACACCTTGTACAGTGCGGTACCCATATTCTACCATTTACGTGAGATCTCGAAAAAGTTCATTACTGAATGTGAAATAAGAACAGATAGATAAAGAGGGCATCTGGGGAAACTATGGAATCTTGCCAAGTACATGCCATACCTACCCGAGGCAATCAACACAGACAGTTCTCACCTGCTGTGCTTATTTCAGATTGGCACTTTCAAACTTTCATGTGCCACTGTTATGAGACTATTCTAGGTGATCCTCTTCCATTAGAGCAAATAGTATATCAGAACTGAATATAATAAAGTAACTTTGCAGGACTGACATTGACCCTTTTAGCCTTCTATATTTTAGTAAATAGTACTGAAATATCTTTGAAATAAGAGAGATTCATTCTATATGTGACAGATGAATAGTTGTATGTATGTTATATTTGGAAGTAATTTGATTTAAAATAAGATCAGGAAAATATTTCCAAATGTCTTCAGATGGATGGTATGTTAGATAATTGGAGGACAGCCTAATAACTTTAAAGAAAAACTTTAATGCAAGTACTACCATGGGTGCATCTTTTAGTTTTATTTTAAACACACATTTTGAATATATGAGTGTTTAATTTCATTAATGAATGATGAAGTATAAAACTCTAAGTTGAGTATTCAGATGCTCTGTAGGAATTGCACAATTAAAGTAGCCCAGTCTGTGGTAGATGAGTATATTGTACTCAAAAACAAAAGGACTGTATAAAACCTTGATTTAAACTCAATGTAGGTTTGGGATGAAAGATATATATGGAAAATTCATAGCTGAAATTGTCTGGAGAATAACTTGGTCGTGTGATGTTTTATGTAATTTACAAACGATGTTACTTTTGAAAAGCATGAAGCCTTTCTTGACCTTTTTATGTAGTAAAGGTTCCTTGAAGTCCCATTTGATCAACTTTTTTTTTTTTTTTTTTTTTTTTTTTTTTTTTTTTTTTTTTTTTTTTTTTTTTGCAGTTAATCCTTTCCTTATGGGTGCCTCATTGCAGATGTGGAATTCGAAATACTAGTTCCTTTATTTTATTCCGGAATAAATATTTCTGTCAAGCTCATGAGAAAATACAAGTCTGAGGGTTCATTGAACTCGTCAAGTTCATGAGAAAATACAAGTCTGAATGAGGGTTCATTGAACTCATAATACTTAAGTCTACCTTCATTTGGTTTAAAACATAATACTACTTTAGTCTGCCTTCATTTGGTACACCAATTGATAACATTACAATGCTTGCAAAGACTCAGTTTCAGTCAGTATGATAGGTTCCACATGTTTACATGAAGAAATTGTATAATTTTATTAACAGCATACCTCTTGCATTCAACATTTGTGATTGAAATTGTCAGTATAAGTTAGCAGTTTTGTTACAGGGATGTAGCATTTTTAAGTGTTGTGCTTCTCGTAAACCTATGAAAATTGCATTTTTGTTGATATTTAATTCTATTACAATAGTAGATTTTGTTTGTTAGCATGGTCACTTTTAGTTCACCAAGTTGCCTTTCTTGTTATGCATTGTAATTTTTTACATTTTACTTTACAAACTTTGATGTATTGCAACATGTTATTTTTGGAATCTGAACCACTGTGTCAAATTTCTCCTGCAGTAAGTATTGGGCAAATGTACAGCATTGTGTTTGCTTGGGGTTTTTTATAGGGTTATTTTATCAGTACTTACATGGTATTGTATTTAAGAATATGTACGTATTATCTTTTGCCAGGCTTGGGTTGAGTAAAGTAAAAGGCTGGCAGTAGCCACTTTTAATAGTTAATTCATATATACTATATATATATATATTTTTAGTTGTTTTAAAGTAGATTTTTTTTTTCCAGAAGAGGGGATGAGGAAGAAGAGGAGGGCAGTCAGGAAAGTGCCCCTGTTAATAATGGTTCATTAACATCTGATGAAGCTACAGCTGAAGAGGAGAATCAGGAAGCAAGAACTGACGATGTACCCACCTCAACAGCATCCAACAATGTTATGGATTTATCCAGTAGTCAACCTGCTACCAATAAGAGAGCAAGGGAAGGTAAGTTTCATAGCTGCATAAATATTGTTTACATATCCAAACTATGCAAGGACACATTTAAATTCCAAGGCTTGGAAGTTAGTGATGTTTGTTGAAAGTCTGATGTATTCGTTTTTATTTATTTATTTTTTTTTGGGGGGGGGGGGAGGGGGAGCTTAAAATTGTATCTTGGAAGATGCCTTTAATGTTTTACTTGAGGGCTGGAAATCACATGTTTTGTTGATGATGTCCCTTTGCCTTTTTGGGCTTGGGATGGTTAGCAAGATCTTGCAAATTGCTGGTACCTTTGTAAAGCCTTGCCCATTATTCCAGAATAATAAGAAGCATATTAATGAAATTTGGCAGAATCGAGAATATGAAGCAGTTTTTGTTTTATATATGGCCATGTTATTATATTGACTTAGTCATTTGTGTGATTCTGGTTTTTTGGTAATTGTAGTTTCATTATTTTCCTTCGAATTAAAGTAAAGTAACATGTTACAATAGTTATGTTTCGCTATGTACATTATACGTGTCTTATTTATAGTGGTTTGTTACATCCTCAAAAAAGAAGGGTCCTGGGTTGTTCCATTTGTGCAGTATTTCTCATTTTCAGTGGAGCATAACTAGTGTTACACCTAGTTTATTGTCAAGGAAATCTTAGTTATATGTTATATTACATTACACAAAGTAAGATGGATGCTTCAGTTCTGAAGATTAGCCCTGTAAAAAAGGTTTATTCATTTATGAAATTAGGCTTTAAACAAGCACTGAGAAACTTACAGGAAATAAAGCAATGAAGTGATTGTTATATAGTGATTGGTGAGCAAGATAGAGATCCAGAAAATAAATGAGATGGAGCACAAGGATCTAAAGGTGAAAGAGAAAATGCCACAGTTGAACTAAAAACTAATAGTGTGAGGTAGGACAGCAAGATGAAGAAGGAAGTTGTAAAAGGCTAAAAAGTTCTGAGCTGCTAAGGGCACCGATTTTTCCTTTATGCTCTAAATTAATTTTTTTTTTTTTAGGCAACTTCCCTGCTTATTATCACTACAGTAAGCTTTCATAATCACAACAATAGGTACTATTAGTATAGGGTTGTCACTACAATTCAACTTCTAATGATGTGAAACTGTTGCTTAAAACGTTCTTTTAATATTTGGATATAGTAAGAGTTGAAAATTTTCTGGGGTAAAGGTAATTAATTTTGAATTTTCAGTGGTCTATTGAACTGTATATAAGTATGTGTTTGTAAGATTGGGTTGATGGTTGTGAGCTATGAAGATGACCAAAGCTTGAGCCATTTGAATAGCTCCCCAACCATAAAAAATATTAATTTGATGAAACTTGCATATGCACTACTGATCAATAGATCCCTGACAGTTTACACTAAAATAGATTATAGAAATATGTATATAGTAATTAAACTTATGTGAATTGTTTGATTACATATCTGAATTAACCCTTAAACGCCGAAGCGGTATTTTAAAAATCCTCCCCCGTATGCTGGCGGCGTTCGCGCTCCCCCGTATGCTGGCGGCGTTCGCGAGTGAAGCGCTAAAGCGGAATTTTTTTTTTTTTTTTTTTTTTTTAAATAAAATCACAACCCGCTTAGTTTTCAAGATTAAGAGTTCATTTTTGGCTCCGTTTTTTGTCATTGCCTGAAGTTGAGTATGCAACCATCAGAAATGAAAAAAAATATCTATCAGATATAGATATTGGGATATATGACAGCATGAAAAACAATTTCATATAATTGTATACAAATTGGGCTGTGAGCAAAACTGTTAAAGCTAACGAGTTAATTGTTTTTTAGTTGTATTGTACACTAAATTGTGATCATTTTGGTATACAGCACATTGTAAAACGATCAAGGCAACACAAAATATTATCACAAAATGATGAATGAATTCGTAACGCACGGACGTAAAAAAAGCTGTTTTCAAAAATTCACCATAAATCGAAATATTGTGCTAGAGACTTCCCGTTTATTGCAAAATGAAGGTAATTGATTGAATATTGCTAGACTGTAAGTGTTGTAGCTTACAATTGCAGTTTTTGACCATTTCGGTAGAGTTAAAAGTTGACCGAAGGACGAATTTTTTCTATATCATTATTTATATGAAAATATTTCAAAACTGATAAGAGCTACAACCATAGGTTGTTTTTTGTTGTATTCTACATGAAATTGCGCACATTTTCGTATATAAAACTATGTAACGGCTAATTTAAAATTGTGCAAACATTACGACAATCGGACGAAAAAATGTGATTTTTTCGAAGTTACCGCGCGGATATAAGGAAAAAGTTTATTTCTCGAATTACCGCGCGGATATAAGGAAAAAGTTTATTTCATAAATTCACCATAAATCGAAATATTCTGCTAGAGACTTCCAATTTGTTGCAAAATAAAGTTAAATGATTGAATATTACTAGACTGTAAGTGTTGTAGCTTACAATTGCGTTTTTTTACCATTTCGGTCGAGTCAAAGTTGACCTAAGGGTGATATTTTGGCACTTATCGTTATTTATATGAAAATATTTCAAAACTGATAAAAGCTACAACCATGGGTTTTTAGTTGTATTCTACATGAAATTGCACACATTTCCGTATAAAAAACTTTATGTAACGGCTAATTTAAAATGGTGCAAATATTACAACAATCAGATGAAAAAATTTATTACTTTTTTGGAAGAGTTACTGTGCGGACATAAGGAAAAAGGTTTTTTCTTAAATTCACCATAAATCAAAATATTGTGCTAGAGACTTCCAATTTGTTGCTAAATGAAGGTAAATTATTAAATACTACAAGAATATAAGAGTTTTAGCTTACAATTGCTTTTTTCGACCATTTCGGTAGTCAAAGTTGACTGAAGGTTGAAATTTTGGCACTTATCTTTATTTATATGAAAATATTTCAAAACTGATAAAAGCTACAACCATGAGTTATTTGTTGTATTGTACATGAAATTGCCCACATTTTCATATATAATACTCCATGTAACGGCTAATATAAAATGGTACAAAAATTATGTCAAAGTGACGAAATAATTTCGGAGATGTGTCGCTGATACTTTTTAGTGTGAGAAGAGAGAAATTTGCGCTTGCGCGCCTGGCTAACGATTGTAAACAAAATAACGCCTTGATCCGTAAGCTCCCAGCATCCCCCAAGGCGCGTGATTCAAAAGTTTTCGCCTAGTAGGCCTATAACTTTTTTTCCGCGAATTTTAAAATTTTTTTTTATATCGACGTACCATACATCCAATCGGCACCCAACAGACAATTTATATCTATGTTTAATACACCCAATTGGCGTTAAAGGGTTAATTACCTCATCATCTGCATTTAGAACATTTACAAAAGATTTGGGAAAAACTAGACCACTGATGAATATAGGGAATAGGGTTTAGAAACTTAACTTTGGAGCATTTGGATCTCGCTTGGTCCCAATTTCATATAACCACCATAGAAAATTTATATACGGGGGAAGGGGAACTTGGTCCAAAGTGTGATTTATATAATTTAGCAGTGTAATGCATAAAATGCATTAACATAAAACTTGTTGTTCTAAATTGATAATTCAGTTTACACTTAAAAGTACTAAAAGTTGGCTAAAATTTCTTACATGCATCACAAATAAAAGTGATATCAATTGCATTTGTTTGGTATTTTGTTTGTCTAATTAATCATTGTCTTTTTTAGTAATCATGAGAACTTGGATGTACAGTTAATTCCATATTTAATTTGGTTATACATATATTTGTAATTGTTGAATAATAGCATCAGGAAAATTTAAACAACTACATGCAAACCAATAATGAATAACCACACCAAAGGAAAAAGTCTCGGAAATTAATGTAAATTTGTTGGAGCCAGATACTGAATGCTGTGACAAATGTGAACCCCTGGCCCTTTTTGCTGTTCAGTCACATGACAGTTCTAGATGGTATATATAAACATGAAATTTAAAGTGTAGTGGTGAATGCCTTGACAGTAAATGTAGCACTGGAATCACTTCGTGTTCATAGTTTTCGCTATATGAAGAAAACAGAAAATGTTTTTGATATGAAGAGGATAAGGCACAGTTGATTATGGAAAATCCCCATTTTTGAAATATTATGCAAATAATGTAAGAATTGTTTTTGCTACTATTGAAGTGATGCCTTGGAAAATCTTTGTTGATGAAATTTGGCAAATTTTGTTTGAGAGAGGGGACCACTTGTTAAATGTTAAATTATTGTAGGTCTAATTTGCCCTGAAAGTGATGCCCATTGTAACTAGGAAAAATTATAGTGAACCTGATAAGTATATAGATGGTTGTATTGGGGATTAATGTATTTTATTTTTGGTTTTCCCAAGAAAAAATTTTCATCTATCCCAAAATTAAAACTGCAACATTTCATAGCTAAATATTCACCACCTCTGCACACACAGTACTTAATAAAAATGACTTGCTTGGCACTTGCTTGTTAGGATTCCCACAAGATGACAGTTAAGATGGAAAGACAATTGGTAATTGACATTGATTCAAACGTCAATAAACTGTTGCAAGAGACCTTGTAGAGTTGATACTGAATTATAAATTATGCAAGTTTTCTCAAAATATGCCAGGGCAAAATGTAGCAGTTCTAATTAGTAGATCACTGAGATAACCAATTTGAGTTGGAGATCCACAATAAATCCAAAACAAGATTTGCAAATTCATCTCTCGGTATAGAAATTCAAACTAATCAATACTGAACTATGAATTTGCAAACCATGTTTTGGTTTGGTTGTTACTCTCCATCTCAAATTTGTTGTCTCAGTGATCTATTAATTAAATTTGCTACTTTTTGGCCTGTTATATTATGAGGGAACTTAGATAATTTTGATAGTGTATATTTCATTATCAACTGTACTTAGATAATTTTGATATTGTATAATTAATTATCAACTCTACAAGGTCTTGCAGTAGTTTGTTGAAGATTGAAGTATTGTCAATTGTCATTTATCTGTATCTTCATCGTTTTGTTGGAACCACCACCAGCAATTGCCAAAGAAGTAATTTTTACTAAGTATTGTGTGTGCAAAGGTAGTGAATCTTTATCTGTGTAATATTGCAGTTTAATTTCTTGGATATGTAAACATTTTTTGCAAAAAATGACATTTTTAAGTAGAATGAAGATTGCTTTTTCTTCAGTGCTTGGTAATGGTAACTTGCTGGTGTGTTGTGGTGTAAGTATTATTAAGTCATACGAATCTGGTATTTTTTTTAAAGGTTACATATTGAGTATAGTCTATCAGGCCTTACATTTCTTATCTCTCTCTCTCTCTCTCTCTCTCTCTCTCTCTCTCTCTCTCCTCTCTCTCCTCTTCGTCTTCTTCCTCTCTCTCCTCTCTATTTATTTGGATAAGTCTCTTTCATTTTGCTGAGTGCGTTATTGAGCATTATTGACAGTTTTTTTAATCTTGTTTTTAGGTGAAGAGGAATCTGAAATATCAGGTGAAAGCGAAGCGCCACCTACATCTCGACCAAGGTTAGAAGCAGAAATCCAGAATAATACTCATGAAAATCATGAGTCAGAATCAAATGAAACGCCAAAAGTCAATGGGGTGGTCGTGTCCAACGGTTATGACTCGGACAACGGAGTCAGCGAAGGAAATGACAATGATGACGAAATGCCGCCAATAGCCCCCATAAAGGAGCTGAGCCCGGAGCAACTAGCAGAGAAGATGAAGCTGGTGCGTCAACTACAGGTAGAGCTTCGCAATGAGGAGATGAAGCTGGTACTCCTCAAGAAGGTCAGGCAGTCCCAGGTGAGGCCTGCAGCCACAGCTAGTAGGGTTTTGATTTTTGAGAGGAGTCACATCCATCCAACAGTTTAGAACCCAAATCAAAAGCAGTTAACTCTGAGATTGGTGTTAAGACTCACGTTGTTGTGACAAGATCAGCACTTTGAGACTTATGTAATGCTTCACTGAGGAGTGTCCTTCCATGTTGGGGAGTATCAGCTCTATTGAAACATTGTGGAAGATTCATGCCTGATCATGCCATAATGAAATATTCCATAGATATCGACTGTACAGTGGAATGAACATACCTTATCGGTTCCTGTTCATTAACAAGACTTTTGAATGCAAGGAATATTTGATGCATTGTTCATTCCATACTTAGCAGGCGGCACTGAGCAGAAGACCAATCTTAGAAAACTATCCGAGTTGCGTTCTAAATTAATTTTTCAGCTAATTTATTTTGATTAAGATGCTGAGATCAATTAGGGTAAATATGAGTAAGGGAGTCACCCATTTTGTTGAGGCGCAGGTCACATAGGAAGCTGCTAGACTTAATGATATTGATTATGGTTCTTGTAGCTTTCAGTTCACTTGATGCAATTAGTCAAGTTTTTTCTATAAAGGTTGAGAGAGTGGAATGGGGATCCCATGGTTGTTTATGAATGCCACTTTCACATTTACTAACTTCACCATCACCACCAAACGTATTCTTCCCCTGTGTTTTCAGTGTCGGTGCAATTCTTATCTGCCCCAGAAATCTTTACCCTCAATACTTGGGTCTTCTTGTTTTATGTTTTTCCTAGTTGGTTTATGTAGTGCTGATTTATCCAACTTTTTTCCATTGTATCAATTATATTTATATTCTTAGTCATTGAAAGTGATGGCATTTGGTGTCAGTGTCTTTTCTAGATGACTCTAGTCTCATAGAAATAAACTTGAATAAATCCCCTATCCAACTTGACTCTAGCTTTTAATGTCTTTGGTTAAAGTACTATGTCTAACCCTTAATCTGTTACTGCATGTGAGATATGAGGAAAGAAAATGCTTGTTTGCTATTTATGGTTCATGTACAGCATGTTTTGGTTTGTGATACATATATGTACATAATATAAATTTATGGTGGTTTTGAAATATGTGGCCAGTTATAAGTGTGCATTTTTACAGATAATGAAGGAGAACGTCAGTGGAACAGCCAATGATGCAAAGGCCGCTCTCACTAAACTCCCATCCAATACTACTGCTACTAAGTTGCCACCTTCTCATCCTCCACCACTCATTAAGCCAGATTTGAGTGCAAAGGTAGGGAAATTGTGTTTTTTTTTTTGTTAATGAGGTTACTCCATGTTCCCATCTTTGAATGTCGAGTTGTTTTATTAATGGCAATGAGAGAAAGAGGCTTGATTATAGTAAGTGGTAGAGAATAGCTAGGGTTTCAGAAGTAGGTGGAGAAAATGCTTAACCTTGATGTGGCATATTTTATATACATATACTATATGTGTGTGTGTGTATTATAAAGCAGTCCATCATTAATTAGGGTTCTCTAATGGAATCGGATAATCCTTTGCTCTGCGGGGAATTTACATCTTATCTAAAAGATGAAACTTATTCATTCGGCTCAATCTTTTTCTATTCCAATCATACTGTATCTTTTAAGGCTTCCTCATCCCTCTCCAGTATGGTTTTTTATGCATGAAAAATCTAGTTCATTTGTTGTTTACGAATTTATTAAGTGTATATTTTTCCTCTTGTGCAATGGAGTCCGTGATCTACCTCACTGTGCATGTGTAGTCCTCACATGTTGATTAGGTTACCTTTCATTCTTTCATGCAAATCCATGAAGAAAGAAAGATTTTGTTTTGCTGTTATGGGACTTATAGAATTATGCACCTCTTGTTGTTGGACACAGAAGTAAGCAAAATATGAAAAAAATTATAATTAAATTTGAAAAAGTGACTTATGAGATCTGATATGTTGTTATATTGAACTGTTTTATATAAAACAATATACTGGCAGTCCCGGGTAATGGCGATCCAGTTTTATGTGCTAGTAAGCACCATAAATTGCAGAGTTTGTTAATGTAGGTTTTAGCTTATTAGCACCCTGCCAAGAACAGAATCCCCGCAGATAACCAGGAACTGCCGGTACAGTATTGTAAGAGAAAAAGTATGACTATTAAAGTTGGACAAACTCACATTTCATCAGGGCTGGAATTATTCATATTAAAATGGTGAACTACATGCTTAATTGCTGGAACTTTTTGAATCAAGAATGGTTGTACAAAGAATCAGCTCTTACCGAGCTTCTTTCCCTAATGATGTTGCCCTTGACCTTGTAGCAATGCTTTGGACAGACTAAAGGTACTTAAGTCCTCTTGTTGGCAGACAGGAACTGTTTATGAACTACTTAACCAATCCTACTGACTCAGTTTGGCTCCTGTGGAGATCTGTGCTGACCCCTTCAGGATGGATACAGTGTGTTGGGTCCTTATCCATATATGATCAACAATTATGGCAATAAAATGCTGTTCACTTTACACTTTGTAGCCTGTTGTTTCTTAGTGTAAGGGATGAGAGAAAAAAAAAGCTTTAGCTAAATTGAGGAAGAATACATATAGTTTAAATAAATTTAAAGTGACAAATGTTTGAAAATGTGAATCTTAATTGAAATGAAAACCATTGCACACCCAGAACTTAAGATAGGTGCTTACTAGGGATAGCAGAATACACACAATAATGACTGAAACCCCCTGCACAAATTGAAAGCATCCCTAGAAATGAACCAACCCCAAAATTTTATTGTAATGTAAGCATTGGTTATATCTTGAAGTTCCACAAAAGCTAGATATCAATCATAGGAGCACTGGGTATGCACTGTAAGGCTGTCTGGATCTTACGTGCCACAGACTTGTGCAAAAATTCTTAATTGCCCACCCGATGGAATGGAAATGCTTTATAAGGTCAGTAAATTTGTAGTGAGCAGCCTTTTGGGTAGGTTTTTTAAAGAAACATTTTCATTTCTCTTAAGGTTTCAGATATCATTCCAGTATATGCGCTTAGAAATAATATAGGTCAGTCCTGTGACTGGGTTGAAAGTCCATTTGCCAAAAAATAGAAAATAAAAGATTGTGTAACCCTCCTCCTCCGAAGATTGGAATGCATGTTGAGTGTGAATGCTGTCAGTCCAGTCTACTACCTTTTGTGGGAGTGTTATTGAATACTTCAATAGTAGTATTGCTTTTTCAAAAAAAATTTTCTGCATTTGGAAGTTCACGTTAATAGAGAATTAGGTATGTAATGGGGAAAAACAGCTGCCTTACCTTTCCCATTTGTAAAATTCTTTATGCATTGTTCTACTTTTATGAATAAAGCTTATGGGAAATTATGAAAACTACAATTTCAAATACCATGAAATAATTTACTAAACACACTATATTTTATTGTTATTTTAATACTTTAAAGTATTGGTATTTCAAATCACTGTAGCTAGGTTTTTGCTCAAAAGTGGCTAAAGAATTTCTTTGTTGGTTTTTGTAACTATTTTTCATTATTTATATCACAAGAAATGACATTTGCAAGTGGAAAATAAAGAAATGACCTCTCATAATTAAACTTATGTACAGGTTTGAATGATACATATGTTCTATCAAAACACCATTAGTAACCATACTTGGAGAGGGTGAAGAAGTTTTCTGTGCTCTCCTCATAACACATTTGGACATGCCTGGAATTTTTGCTATCATCCTCATGTGTATTATTGTGCTGTTTTTGCTTGCCTTAATTAAATTTTGTATCCCATCAGAATATTTTTCATGCTTATGTAATTTTAGTATTGCAAGTACACCACTGCCAAGCTGACACCATGGCATCTAAGGGGACCCAGATTTTCATTATTTTATCATATAGTACTTTGTAAATGTGAATTCTGTACAACCCACATCAAGGGTAGGCGCTTATTTTCTTTATATTGCATCAGAATAAGATTTAAGAAAATATTTGCTCTGTAAAAGCCCCAACTAAATTGAATGGAAGTCATGTTTACTGAAATGATTAACAATGTGGGAAAAAGAAAAAAGAAAAAAAAAAGCTTTTTACTATATGAGAACTGCATCAGAACACCTCATAGGGGGCTAGTGCCATCTCTTCACATCTCTTCACCTCGCAGTGCACTGTAGGCATTACATAAGGTTCTTTGCATCTTTCATTCAGCCTCCTCTAACTGCAACTCCTTTCATCCCTTTTACTGCATCTCCACCTCCATATGTTTCTTTTATCTTACTTTCCACCCTCTCTTAACAACTGCAGTGTACGTCCTTGATATGTTTTATTTCACCACTATATCCTCAGGCTACAGTCGGTGAAGTACTTAAGTCCATAATTGTTGGTTGGTAAATAAATGTTAATAATGTTGTTGTGCTTCTTGTTCTCAACTTCAGCCACTTCACCTTCGTGCCACCTCCATTTTGTTTTTGCTCACCCTGAATATGCGTTTCAGCGTGTGTGCGCGCACATTGAAGTTCTAAGTCTTATTCATTTTTTGGTTAATTTTTACAGCTTCACTCTGAGGTAGTCCAGTATATCCTCTACTTTCAGTTCTCTAATCCAACCTTTAGTAGTGATTCTAGAAGGATGGAATTGTTGAATTATGAGTTGCCCCTAGAGTCAGGCATTAGCGCTAGTTACTAATCAAGTTAAAAATTTCATCTGAAGACAGTTTGAAAACCATCTGCTGTCAGAATTGTAGTCTTTGATGGTTTGAAGAATTATTAAAGTAATATTTGAGTTACAAACAAGTCTTAGTTCTTGAATCAAGAATGGACATTGCATGCTGTCACCTGGAAAGATATGATGCATTTGCCCCCCTATTCCTTGTTGGATGAAGATACATGAAGGATGGTTTTCAAGGTTTAATTTATGGTTTGCCAGAAGCTTTGTATAAGTGCACATTTAATGATAAATTTTAAGTCAGACTAGGGTCTGGCGTCATTATATGATTGGCAAGTCCTGGCGAAAACTTGAGCGAATGTGTGTGTATTTCATTGCCCTCATCTTGTAGCAAGTCTCTGCACATTGTAGTAGTTTCAGTTGTACTACACATGGAGCCATAAATAAAATGGATCTTTCATATTAGGAGGGATAAGTATTAAGGTTTTGAAGAAAACTAATTTTTTCTTCTTTGATTTACATCCAACACCACTTGTAGTGAGATAATTTTTTGAATACAGAATTGGATAGAAAACATGTTTTTCACCATTATGAATTACCTTTAATGCAGTGTCTTCAGGTGTGTGATAAAGAGCCCTTTTGTCATCCTGGTGTTTAGACTGATTAACCTTTAGCTGGTAGAAAAGGAATCATGATTGTAACACCATTGAAGAAGTTTGTCTGTTTTTCTGTTACACCATGGAAGTGAAATTATTTATTCTTCCTGGTGCTATAGTGTACTTGCAACAGTTTTCAAAGTCTTTTTGAATATGAATTATTGGTTTATAACAATTTTAAAGAAGTGTGGTTCTGCCACTGGTCACCATTTATTCTTCAAACAACCTAAAAGCTGCAGCTTTGCTTTTTGGCAGTGGAGAAAAAATAAATAAATTTCAAAGTGAACATGAATAATTTGCTATTTGAAAAAATTGTGGATTGGTCATCTTAAGGTATTCTGTAGCATTCATTTATATTTTTATAAAATTGTGTTATCAGCCAAGTGAATTGTGTAATCAGCCAAGTGAATTGAAATACATTTCATTCTTTTCAGGCATCACTGTCGGCAATTCCTCCTCACATTAAAGCATCACGAGAGTACAAGCAGCAAGTGAAGATAATGGCAGCAGCATCATCATCATCTGCATCTGCTGATGCACTATCAGACAGTGCTCTTCAGGCTAAAAGACATCTTTTGGCTAGGGGTAAGTCTTCAGAAAGGTTTGTTTTGGCTGTCATACGGTAGTACAGTATGTGAGCATAAGAATTGAGTGCGAATAGTTAAACCTTAATCTTTTGTGAGTTTTCTGGTTTAATCTCTTTAAAAATTGGAACATTGTTGCTATACCCAGAAAATTGAAAACAGGAAGTGTTTCAATACTAAAAAAAATTTAAAGAAATTTTTTTTTCTTTGTAAGTGTAAGCTGATAAACTATTTACTTTCAGGAACAACCTTGACCAGCACTGGTGGAAATAATGGTTCTAGCAGTAGCAGCAAATCCAGTTCCGGCATGAACAGTTCATCGTCTAATTTATTATCAGGGCTTCCGGCCAATTTAAACCTCCCATTCAACTTGTCAAAAGAGGTTGAGATAATCCGAAAGGATTCCCCTGCTTCGTCGTCATCTCCTGGACCAGGTCCACGGGACTCTCCCTCCCAGGTGTCCATCTCCAAGGTGCGGACGTCTACCCCTCATCCCACACATCCATCAGTCGACCGTGCTCTCATAAAGGTTCGCACATCATCTCATGCTGCTCAGCCAGGCATTATTCTGCTGCCATGCTTACTCAGTTGTTATTACGGTAGTCCTTTTATTATGATTGCATTTAATTTGTTTCTTTCATTTCTTGATATTTTTTGGTATTGACTAACAAAAAAATATTTGGGCAAAAAAAAAAGGTGAAGGGTCTTGATTTGTTTCAAACTTGATTAATTGATTTATTTAATATTTGTTATTCAAAGGAACGCTATGGCAACTTGTTTCAAAAGCTGCTTCATTGTTGGAAACCTGGTTTTAGTTTGCAAATTATTTAACTCGCCTCAATCTTTTGTTAGGAGGTTATGGAAAGCAGCTGTTTGAAGTTGTCATTTAAGTACAATGTTTTCTTTTACTCTTTTTATGTTTTGCTTACATAATTTATTTTATTATTAAAATGGTTTTCTTGATACAGACCATTGACATCATTAATAGATTCTTTATTAATATTTTACAAACCTCTCCCCTAACTTTTTTTCTTTTTATTTTGCATTTAATGCTGCCCTTTTAACTCATGGATTTTATTTCTTTCCTTTATAAAAATATATTTTCCAAAGCAGAGAGCATGTTCCTACACAATTGTGACCCTGCTTTTATGCTGCTAATTCTCTGTACTTGACAAAGAGAGTATATAGCTCTTAATTTCACTCATACTTTATGCAGTATTTCAAATGGAAACCTTTAAAATTCATGTCACCCATTAAAGTGAAGCAATCGTCCTGTTGTTTAACAATTTTCTGAGTGAAATGAAAGAGTTTTATACATTTGTTCCCTTTTACAGTTAATCCTTTTTGGTAGGTTTTTATTTTGAGAGCTTTCACAGCCTTTGCATCAACTGTAAATTAGCCACTTACCAAACACACCAATCACCATTTGAAAGCATTAAGTGCTTTTATATGATTACTTATATTAAATGCTTCATTTCTGTATGGAAGTTGGAATGTTCTGTTAACTTGCTTTAGTTTTCACCCTTAGTGATGGTAAATTTTTCCAAAAGTATTTAGGTGAAGCTTTAGTACAGCAATATCATATTGAGGACATAAGTCACACTAGAGAGGATTAGGTTATGTATGTATGCAAGGAAACATTGTAAAATGCCAGATTTTGTACCCATGTTTCTGCAAGAATTAACAATAGTATTTGGATGTTTCTTGAAAGTAAGAACCTGTAGATTTTTGGCTCCCTTTTTTATTTAAACCATTTAAAGTGTAAAAGAACATAACATTATAGAAAATTCAGATAATTTAGGAGTTGATGCCTTGGCTGTGTTACTAAGGAAACATAATGGCTTCCAAATAGTGAGTTGACTGTACCTTCTTTTGTTACCTTCCAGTTGTTAAGTTTATTTTCCCGCTTGGCTGGCCGTCATGACAAACACACCACAGTCACCCATACCCATGATCACCCAGTACCCATAAGCATTTGTTTTCTTCAGGCATGCTGTGAATGCCTCATTCATTGACAGCCTTTGGAAAAATCACACAAATGAATTTTGGGAAACGGCATTCATAAAAGTTATTTCTTCATCCATTGTTGTATGTACTTAAAGGTACTTGCGACTTGTATAAGCAGGAGTAATTCATTTTCAATCTAAGATAGATTTATTGATTTACATAAGTTGATTGGTTATGTTGCTGCAGTATATACACTGTATATACTATTATGTATGTGTACACACATGGTGTATTTAAGGCGCTGTGTTGTGCACTGCATAAAAACTGAATGAAAAATGGTATTTCAGCTTGAAGAAAGTTCCTTGGACCCAAACATTTGCATGAAAAAGTATGGTAGCATATAGTAAAGTAGACCCATTACCATGAAGGTCCTGTAGTTTTCTAATCCCTATTTGTGTACCTTGTTTTCAGGATCAAGTTTACCAATACACATGCCATTCTTGGGTTGAGTTTAGTTTGGGTGTATTTTTCCTAGAATATTATAACATTTGGTTTTGACCTTTAAATTTTGAATTCATACTCTCCATTCTGTAATGTACACCCTTATGGCAGTGTGTGTGTGTGTGTGAGAGTTTCTCATGTCTGATGTTAATAACTAGCTGCCTAAATTGTTACCATAACCCTTGAAAGGAGATATCAAATAATTCATAAAAATTGAAGCAGGATTAGACGTGGTGAAAAAAGGAAGCAAACTAAATTTTATGAAGACTGGTTCACAGTTCTAGACTTTAGTGCTCACTTGAAGTTGGATTTAAAACTGGCTTCCAGCAGTGCAGGTAATGATAGATCAATGGAAAGTACTTGTGTAGATGTCAAGTTCACCAAGCTGTTTTAGTTGAATGGGTAGTACTCTCAATTTTTTTTTTTGTTCCTGTTCTGCTTTAGGGAATTGATATGTATAAGGCAGTTTTTAGGCCAAAATATTTTCTTAGTATATATTCTAGTTCATAGCATACTCTACACATTTCTGAACCTTGTCAGATTTTAATGAAATAACAGTATCCAGTGAACAACTGATGATGCTCTGATGACATGAAATTACTTCATCCATAGAAAAGGGTCAAAATTACATGTGGATAGTTTGTGCATACTGTATTGTGTGTGATGTACACCGCTTCTTTGCAGAAATCAAAAGCAAAACTAATATTGTATCATATAAAGGAATAATTACTGTAACTGCATGAAATGGATTGTGGGTAAACGAACATCTTTAATCAGTGTGAAGCGCAAACACCACTAACAATAGGCAGGTGGCTGAAACTTGTAAGGTTTATAGAGTTGTAGCTAATGAAGACTGAGGGCCTAATAAAAAGTACCACTGCCATTGAGTCATAGTTTCTAAATGGTGCTTGAAGAATTTTTTTAGATGAAAATTTTAGCAAACTGAAGTTCAAGGGGAAAGAAGCAAAGGAAAGCCAAAAACTAGACTAAAGCTTTTGACTTGTCTTCCACAGACTTTTTCTTCCCATTTGGCAGTAAAACAAGTTACTAGGAATGGACAGTATCAAAACTGACAGGGAATAAGATGACTTAGTAGGGTAGTCTGGTTAAACTGCCTGTCAGTAATCCTTTTCTATGATTTTATGTGTAGATTCTCGTTAATTTTTAGAAGTTTCAGATTTTATGTACGTATTTTTCCCAAGGAATTTAAGCCTAATATTATTGTGGTATGCTACCTTTATTGAGATTATATAAACTTATTGTCATAAATATTTTTGGAATATGTATAGAGATTATATAAACTTGTCATAAATATTTTAGGAATATGTATAGTATTGAGGTATTGAGATATCTCATGCATTTTCAAGGACTTACAATTTTATTCTCACTTTCCAAAAATGGCTACCTGTGTGTTATGAATTGGTAAAGAACCTAAATGTCAAAAGATATGTTGTTCAAGTTACATTAAGTCCAAATCAAAACATTCGGCAGTACGGACCACTCACATATAACAAATCTCTTTGTAGCTGGATGGAATCACATTCAAAACACATGTTGCTCTTATGAGAAATCAGACTCCAAGGAATCAGAATAAATTGCTGAATTTTTACATCAAAATATGTAACTGTATTCTGAGCTTCTGTAGTTTAAAAGATAGTGCTAGGCTAGTATCTGCAAAATCTTTGTTCCAATAGTAATGGTAAAACCCCTTGATTTTCACTTCTGAACTGCAAAAGTGTACTTTTAAAGCAATAATTGTTTAAAATCAGGCCATCCACCACAGTTTCCAATTTCCAGCTATTGCAATAAGTAAAATGTCGTAGAGATAGTTGTCTTGTATGGATCTCATGCTGTTCTCCTTGAACATTCATGCATCCTCATAAGTCTGTGGGGTTGCAGTATGCTATTACCAAGTTGTCTAGGATGCAGCTTTTGAACATATTATCCTTAAGGACAACATTTGCCCAACCTTCATATGGTCAATATGAATTAATTTTTCCCATAATTTTGTAAAAGGGCCCTTGTCCGAGGCAAAGTTCATTAAGGGGAGAGGTTTCATGTTAAAAATGTTTTGAATGAAGAAGTTTTATGTATGTTGGTCACCATGTAATCAGTATACCTTATTTATGATTGTATTTAATAAAGGATGAGATCTCTGTGGGCGAGGTGTCTCGGCAGGGAAATTAGTTTAGTTCGTGATGGATGCCAATGGCTTCCTGATATTTAGTTTACAAGTATGGTGGTGAAAACGTTTTTGCTACATTTTGTTAAAAAAACATTTCCACTACTTTTTGCTCAGGTGATAATGTATGGTATTTAATTACTAATTTTTGGTTAGGTGATAATGTATGGTATATTATTGATCCTGAGGCATTGTGCTTTCATTATTCCAAAGCTTCGTCCTTGGATGTAATCTCCCTCCACTTGCTAAAATTCATTGGTTTGGTTTTATTTTGATGCATATACTTGCAATGTTATTTTGTGGGTGGAATTTCTAGCAGCTGTAGTAATATTATAATTTAAATTATTCTGGCAGGGGATGAACATATAACTGCAAATTTTCAGGCAGGGAATGATCATAAATAGCTGCTTTACACCCTTGTTGAATTTTTACATAAAGTTCCTTAAGTTTCACATCTTTCTTATCCTTTGTTAGAGTGCTACTACTGACATTCCACTGTTGATGTACGTAATGATCAGTTCATCCACTAAAGCTTGAGTTTATTAGTTTCTTGTAGTTGAAATTGGAATCAACAACATGAGCTAATTTGAGGTAGAGGAGTTTGTGTCACATGAAACACTAAAGATTAATGCAGCGTCTCTTCAATCATAGATTATTGCTTTCTGTCTTCTACATTTTATCCATTCCCTTTGTTCACTTCTTAGCTGTCAAGTGTCTTAATCTTTACCCTGTTCAGTTTTCACCATATAAGAGGAATCTAACAAGTGATCCCTGCGAATTTCAAAAACTTTATTCAATGGTTTTGTGAATATAATTCCCAGGTTTTCTGGTATTGTATAGATTTTAAATGTAAATTTCCTTAACTATATACCTTCTATAGTGTGTGTCAAGCTTTTTCCATTGCAATGGATACAGTTTGATTTGAATGTCTGAAGAACTGTAGATTCTGCTCAGTTTGATTTGAATGTCTGAAGAACTGTAGATTCTGCTAAGGTTATACAGTATGCCAAGGCATAATGGTTAATGTATCAGTAAATATTTTTAATTAAGGTATTTGTTAACAGTTTTCTATATTGGGACTCAGTTTTATGCAGATTCAAAATAATGTACACTGCCATTAAAACCATAGCATTGTTTGATTAGTTGTATAAAGTAATCTTAAAGCAAAAAATATTGAATGAAAAGTTGGGAATTAAAAGATTTTAATGTGAATTACACTGCAGGAGCAAATTGCCAGGTTGTCCTCCCCCCTCGTATCGAGTCATTGCATTGTTATTTCTATACTTATAAAAGTGTGATTTGCTACTGTCCATTATTTTCTCATATTTTCTTCTTGGGTAACACTATATTAAGTAAGAGAAAAGCGACCAATATGCTTGCATTTGGAGAATTTACGCAGTCATTGGTTTCAGTTACCTCCTTTACTTCGATATATTTTGGAAACCATCGCATACTTGAAATTATGCAAAAATCATTTTGCATTACATAATTTTGAGCACAGGCCTTGCATAGATTGAGAAGGTACTGTTAAGATCTCTTTCCTTTGTTAGTTTACTTGGTCATCCGTGAAAGAGAGCAGTGTTTTGAATAGGTGGTTTGGTTATGCTATTCAATGATACTGATAATGGGTTACTCTTCACAGTAGGCAAGTTCCATGTTGGATGAGTTGGTTACTTGCTTGACTACCAATTTCAGGGTCCAGGTTTGATTCCCCGCTCTGCCAGTGCAGAATAAGAGGAATTTATTTCTGGTCCAAGTTCAATTTTTAGAGCTTTGTACTCCCTGTACTTCATCATTTTTATATTTGCCTTTCTTTTAATTTCCAACCATTCCAACTTGGTTGTTTTAGTATTAAGGTGCTGAAAGCCAAAAAATGATCCCAGTTCTTGGCTTTATTGCCCTAATATTTCATTGTATTTATGATTGAAACCTCTGATTTAAGGCCTAGTGATCATCAGCCAACATCAGGAGTGTTTTTACTTTGCAGTTTGCTTTCATTACCCCTGTATAAAGGTCCTGAAGATTGAGATCACAATTTCTGTGTTTTCTGCAAATTCACTAATCGTTTTAGAAGACAGTAGCAGAAAGTGAACATCCAAGCAAAGGGGAGAATCGATGACCAACTTTGCCATTGAGCATACATACTCTTTTAAGAGATCACAGCATATTAGGATAAAGTTCAACGTAAATAATTCAAGAAGAGGCCTACAGGGAGGCCTTCCTATTCTTCAGAACCAGAGCTATGTGCAAGCTATGAAGTTTCACACAGTGACATGGGACAGCCATTCCAGAATGGTTACTAAAAATTGTGTGATCAGAATTCACTTCGAGACTGTGATGACCGTAAACATGTAGGTGATGTTTTTTTATCTAAACTGGATGGGTGAAAAGAAATTTAAGTTTCCAGTTAGGGGAGCAGAATCACATTCCTCATGGTTATTTGTGTCATCCCTAAACTAGGTGAACTATTTTTGGATAAGATTGGTTGCATGTTTTAAAAGTGCAGGCATGTCAATCAGTCATGGAATCTGTGAAGTGAGGCTTTTCAGAAGCTTCCTCCAGTGTGAGAATCCTGGGTTTGTCCACTATTAGTCCCAGTTATTTGTTGAACACTTTAACGTCTCATGATCTGGATTTGGTTGCACTTAGTAAGAATCAAAATTTACTCTTGTATTTCCATAGGGTAGTTGGTTCCATCAGTGCACCTCAGCTGATGCATTGTAGGCATTACTTTAGGTTCTTTGCAGCACCCTTTTGGCCCCTAACTGCAACTTCTTTCGTTTCTTTTATTTTACCTTCCTTCATTTTCTCCATACCATCTGACTTTCCACCTTCCTAACTATTGTTTCATTGTGCAACTGCAAGGCTTTCCTCCCAGTACACCTTTTAAAACCTTAACTCTCAATTTCCATTCCAGCGCTGAATGACCTCACAGGTCCCAATGCTTGGCCTTTGGGCTAAATTCTATAGTCCAGTTCCAATTTTTCTTGTAAAGTACAAACAGATATACAAGTGGAGGGCGTTGTAACGAAGTGCCCTGTAGTATATACAGTTTTAACAACCTTACCAGTGATGGACTGGATCCTTAGCATTAATGAGAGTAAATTAGAAATTGCAATTTTAAAGGTAGAAGCAGTCTACAGAAAGTAGAGTGTCAAAGGTAACCTGTCGTTATGGAATAAGCTATAGTAAATCATTAGGGAATCAAGTTTTGTACCATTTGCAGTACTTACCTAGACAGGATTTAAAGTCTAGATTTTGAAATTTATGGTGGAACCTGTGATTTCCTTGTGCAGAAAAAAATCCATTCTTAAACCAAGGTGTTCCCCAGTAAACTTCAGACTGAATTCTTGGGCTATCTATGACAAAAGGGAGAGAGAGAACTGCCATTTTATGGTGTCCTTTGAGCATGACAGCTAGTCACAACATGAAACTTCTGTTTTGTTTCACTCCCTAATGGTTGCCAGTAATTCACATTAAAAAAAAAAAAAAACTTTAAATAAAACTTCTTTGGCTGATGAGCAATAATAGCCTGAGGGATAGTTCCATATAATATGAACTGATTCAGATTTTCTAAAATTTTGTGGTTGGATCTTTGGTTACAGTTGTTTTGAAGAATGCTATAGCTTTGTAAAATGTACAGTATTATGAAATTGCGTTTATGTGTCAGGTGTGGATGAGATAAAATTTGTGTGTTATGTTAGCAAAATAACTTTTACTCAACAAATGGATTTTTTGGAGGGAGAATTTAACATAAATTAATATTACCTCAGGATCAGTATAAAATATCCTAATATTTCACCGGTTATGTATTTTCTTTTGGAGAGGGAAATCTGCAGTGGCGTATATGTACATATATTTGAAGAGAAAGCTAACCAGCCCGAGAAGAGCCTTTATTAGGCTCAGAGGTCTGGATAAACTAATCTGTTATCTAATAATAATAAAGATTAAGCTTTACAAATAGCTTTCTAGAACCTAACTTTTCAATCTTGTTGAAACGGGAAAGCTGTCTGTGCAGATTTATCTTTGAATATATGTACATATACTTAACTGGATTTGTTTCTCCTTTTTAAGACTCTCTCTCTCTCTCTCTCTCTCTCTCTCTCTCTCTCTCTCTCTCTCTCTCATCTCTCTCTCTCTCTCTCTCTCTCCCTCTCTCTATCTCTCCTCTACTCTCCCTCTCTTTCTCTCTCTCTCTCTCTCTCTCTCTCTCTCTTCATTCCAATCTCCTCTCTCTCCTCTCTCTCTCTCTCTCTCTCTCTCAAGAAAAACATAACCTATGCTTATTCTTTCAAATCTTTTTTGCATTGGAACATCATTCCTAGAATTGTGAATGACAATACAGGCAGTCCCCGGCGTACGATTGGGGTTCCGTTCTGGAGATGTGTCGTAAGCCAAAAAATCATATGAAAACCATACTTTTTAATGCTTTGAGTGGATGAAAGACTATGTTAACTGCATTATTATTGCATTTTTCATTGAAAAAAAAAAAAAAAAAAGTTTATTTTGCATTTTTGGAGTCATGTTTCTTCCATCAGATTGGCATTGTAGGCGTTGTAACCCTGGAACATGCGTTGTAAACCTGGAAATAGTTTCTGATGAATATAATTGAAAAGCTTTATAACCTCGGAATGTCGTAAGCCGGGGACTGCCTAAGTAATTTTCTTGCCGATTGTTTATAGTGATGTCATGAAGAAAAAAGTGAATCACATGACTGACTTGCTTCAGCTGCATCTAACTTAGAAATTTATTAACTTGTCATGGATTTTGTATTTCAACAAAGAAGTACAAACTTAAACCAATACTCTATATAATTAATTTAGAATGGTCTATGGTTATTAATTAATTTCTCTCTCTCTCTCTCTCTCTCTCTCTCTCTCTCTCTCTCTCTCTCTCTCTCTCTCTCTCTCTCTCTCTCTCTCTCTCTCATGCTTATTACTTCATTGTATACATGGTCTTAGTTCATTTTTCCTGCGTTTTGTCATTTATACAGCCGGTGAGTAGTAACAGCAGCAGTAGCAGTAGCAGCAGCAGTAGCAGTAACAACAGTGTTGGAAGCATGGCCAGATTGGAGGAGACTCATACCCCTGCTCAACGCCAAGCAGCAGCCCGTTTAGCCCTACGTAAACAGTTGGAAAAAACACTGCTTAGGGTTAGCATTTTTTTTTTTTTTTTTTTCAGGCTCAGATATCATGTTGAGAGGAATTGCTTTTATTTAAAATATAGATATTGAGTTTACATATGGCTTGTTTAGCATTGTAGGTTTTATTACAAACATCCTTAAGGGTAGGGATGTTGAATATGTTAGTTAGGTTGCTATAATTGATAGTAATCACTGTTAAGTGGTATGTAGGAAGTTTTGCTTAGTCGTTTGTTAGTTGGCATAATGATACCTTTTCATTGTTATATCTAATTTTCTTCAACCTAGATAGGGAAATGATTAATAATGGTTAAAATGTAATTTTACTTTTGGTATTTTTCATTGCATTTTTTCTCTCCAGATACCACCACCCAAGCCTCCCCCACCAGAGATGAACTTCATTCCTAACCCAAACAACACAGAGTTCATATATTTGTTGGGATTAGAGCAGTGCGTGGAGCACATACTCCTACATGGCAAGATGACAGATTTGCATCCTACGCCATTTATATGTACACAATGTGGAACAGATTTCACTCCCTCTTGGAAATGGGATAAAGCTGCTCTCAAAGCTAGTAAAGGTGAACAGTTTGTTTGGAGATGTTTTCATATTTAACACTTCTTTTATTACACTAATTTTGGTTAACCCCAATAGAATCTCTCTCTCTCTCTCTCTTGTGAAGTGAAAATCTATATATGTTGAAATTGATGTAGCTGTAATATGTCTGAAATTAACAAATTGTAATGCGTTTTCTTTGTTTACAGTTAAAACAGAAAAAGATAAGGATGAAGGAGTTAAAGTTGTATGTGAGTTGTGCGTTACAACTAACATTAAAAGTCTCCTAAAGCAAGAACATACAAATAGGCTGAAAGCAGCCTTTGTAAAGGCTCTTCAGCAAGAGCAAGAAATCGAAGCCCGGATGGCACAGGTATGGATGCACAAGGTACTTGACAATTTTAGTTTTTTTTCTGTTGCAATTTTTTTAATTAGAATTTTGACTGAGTTGAATGGATTATGTAATTTGGCCTTTTTCTTTGTTTGCTTCTTTTAGATGCACTAGTCAGTAGAACACTTATTTGTAAGCTTTTTGCAAAACTTTATACTGTATGCATAGTGACTAGTAATGCAAGTTTTACAACATCCACTTTATATATATAATATATTTATATAGCCATCTTTACAAGTTATAAGGAAGAAGAGATGAAGTGCGAAGCATTCATAAGCCAAGTGTGTGCATTTGAATCTTGAAACGTTTTCTAATTAGTGATCTGGGGATTCTGCTCCTTCAAGGTTAATGGTGTTGCTGTATTTTTAAGTTTTTTTTTATTATTATTATTGTGCAGATGCCTATTACACATTTCACTTTGTGTTAGTGATAACTTCTTAATCAAATTTTTTTCACTTGCCTATCGTGGTAGTCACTGAAGACCCAGATTTGGCACACAACGTATAATAATCATTCTGTAAAAGAAGAGGGTGCAATGGTTTAAGTTTTTCAGTCATTCAGTTCAAAAAGTTTTATATATATATACATATATGATTGCAGTACCTCTTAACTAAGCATTTTTTATATTGATTGCAGTACCTCTAACCAAGCATTTGCCAGTTTTCCTTGAATGATCAAACTATAATAATTCTTGAATGAGACATCTTGTCTAAAAATTGATAATAAAACCTGGTAATCAAATTTATTAAATTGAGATTGTCATATCACAACAATTTGGATATTGTTAGTTGGTCAGAGTATGATAATTATCACAGTTACTCGGAACAATTATTACAATGGCAAGAATCGTCATGAATTTGAAGGAATAGGAGTCGAATGATAGTATGTTGTAAGATTTTATTAAGATTATAAGTCACTGGTTTCAGTGTAAAATTGCATTACTAGAATAATCAGTGAGTAATTTGGAATCAAACCACTTAAATTTGTTTCTCATAAATTTAATTACATTGGGACATTCTGGTCCATTACTCAGCCATTATTGTCTTGGCTTGACAAAATAATCATCAATAGAGGCAGTATACTATCTTGATGGGTGTCACATACAAGTAGTGCTTATGATGTAATGTGCAAGCCACCACTGTTCCACTTTATTGATGGCTCTAAAGTTAGTGCAAGTAATTTAGCCCTCAAAATTCCAGTAGTGATATTGACCTGAAAGGATTGGTAAATAATTTCTCAGTGTTTGATTTATAATAAGTAGAGAGAATGAACAAGATATGAGAACAGGACTGTAAATCTCAGGGCAGATCTTTTCTAGATATGGTCACTTGTATTTATTAAGAACAAATCTAAATGGATTTTAGATTGAGGATAGTTAGCGTAGTGATCTGGTTAAACTATTAATAAAGTGTCATGAGGATAGTTAGTCAGTGATCTGGTTAAACTATTAACATCAAATAAAGTGACAAGAAAAAAACAGGTGTGTAAGATAATAGCAATATCACATGTGTTAAGTAATTAAACAGCGTAATTATGCAATAAGAGATGCAAAAACACACTCATAAACACTCATTCTTATAGACCTGTACTTGCACAGCTTTTGACAGTTTTTGATAGTGATGAACTAAGAAACAGTGATGGATAATATTCTTCCATTACCATTAGTTCAAAGCAACCTGTATTGAATAGATATATTGACATTATACAGTTACCCTACAATAATACAATGAGTAAATTCAGAATTATTCACAGAATTGTTAAATAGCCCCGTAAGAAAATTATTATGAAGGAGGATGATAAATTAAAAATTAAAAAATTGTTACTGGTGAAGTGTGATTTTCATTAAAACTTCAACGAATCTCTTCAAGTGCAGTCATATCAGGTGCCGGTATATGAGAGAGGGGTTGAAGTTATATCCAAAGGTTAAAATTGTTCTTGAGATGTAAATTATAATTTGTTAATAACAATAGTGTGCCAGTGAGCCTTGGTTGCTGCTATTAGTGCTACATTTGAAGTACCTGGACTGCCAATCTTTTCCTCTCAAATATGTTATCTGGTAATGACTGGGAAGTTATCGGATTACAATTCTTGATATTTGCTAATGCATTTTATTGATGAATTGTATCATATTGGATCCCTAGGGCTACTTCAGAGGCGTTTAAAATTTCAATAAAAGATTTAATTATGAGATGCTGAATATACTTCTGTAATCTGTGTTGGCGGGGGCTTAGTGTGTGTGTGATATTTTGCCCCTGCTGACAGCAACTTGAGTGTTGTACCTTGTGGGTATGAAAGCACACATGGTGATAGAAGTTTGTAAATGACATAGTAATGTTTCCTTCCTTACTACATTACTTTTTTAAAATTTATTTATTTATTAATGGGCTAACGCGGAACCAGAGGAATTTATTTCTGGTGATAGAAATTAATTTCTAGATATTATGTGGTTCTGATCCCACAATAAGCTGTAGGTCCTGTTGCTAGGTAACCAATTGGTTCCTAGCCAAGTAAAAAATATCTAATCCTTCGGGCCAGCCCTAGGAGAGCTGTTAATAGCTCAGTGGTCTGGTAAAACTAAGATATACTTAACTTATTTATTAATAAAAACTAGGAAGCTTGGCAGTTTTTGGAGAGATTGAAGTTGAACATTTAGAAAAACTTCCAGATAGTGTTTTAAGCTATTGTGAGTTAATGAAGTCAGTGGGCTAATGCTGTGTTCTTTCATCTTTCTCAAAATCTTTTAGATTAATGCTGGAGTTAGCTAGGCTGTATGCATTCCTTAGACATAGGTCAAGTTCGTGAAGTGCATATCCATTTTAAGAAATTAAGTTTTATAGGTTACTTTTGACAAAAGTTGTTTACATAGTTATCTCTTAACCAATAAAACGTGAAAATGACTGGGTAGTATAAAAATTCAAAATAGGTTTTAATGAAGGTATGGTTAGATGACTAGGGAAGTGGCTATAGTTTTAAATGTTCATGTATTTTGTAAAGTTTTGTTTGAATCACACCAAACGGCATATGTGACACCTAGGAAGGTTACTTACTGTCCTCATATTTGTCAATAAGATGTTATAAAATTCATTGATATAAAAATAAAATTTTTGATATAAATGAAGTATTATTCATTGTAATCTTATTTCTATTTCAAGGCATTTGTAATGAATGCATTCTTCCGACAGGCATCCCCACAACCAGATATTTCAAGTGCATCAGTATCAGTTGCTTCAGTACCATCTCCTTCTTCCCGGCTACCACCTAGTGTATCTGTTACAGCAGTCAAGTCTGATTATGGTCACGGTTCAAGAGGATCAAGTCACCGCTCGTCACCTTCAGTTGCAGCTCAGTTGCAACTACAGAGGGAAACTCAGTTACAGAGAGAGAAGGAAAGAAGAGAGCGTGAACGTGAGAAGGAGCGTGAGCGTGAAAAGGAAAGAGAAAGAGAAAGGGAGCGGGAGAGAGAAAGGGAGAGGGAACGTGAGAGAGAAAGAGAGAGGGAGCGGGAGCGTGAACGAGAACGTGAAAGGGAGAGGGAGAAAGAGAGACAGCAGAGAGAGCAAAGGGAACGTGAACAACGTGAAAGGGAGCAAAGAGAAAAGGAAATGTTCCTACCACCAGGTCTCAGTAAGCAACAAAAGGAGCAGTACATGCAGAGCATGACTGCCGCAGCAGCTATGGCTGCTGCAATGACAAACCCCGCTGCCATTCAACAGCTTCAGGCTGCTCAACAGCAGCTGATGAGAATGCAGGGAATGGGTGCTGCAGCTGCAGCAGCTGTTGCAGCTCAACAAATGCCAGCTCATATGCTGAATCCCTTCCTACTAGGGCCGTATAATCCATTTGGAATGGGTCAATTGCAGCAGTTGATGGCTGCATCTGCTGCTCAGTTAGGGGCTGTCCCACCTCCTACATCATCTGCCCTTCAACATCTAGTTCTAGCAGTAGTAGTAGCAGTAGCAGTAAAAGTTTAGCGCAACAGCAGCAAGAGTTGATGCGTCAAGCAGCAGAGGTACACCGTCAGTACCTCTTGGATATGATCCCATCAGGTGGCCTACACAGCCAGCAGTCTCACTCCAAGTGGAAAAGCTGATGGGAAGGCAGCTGGCCAGCCTCCTCCTAGCCATCATCTCCTCCCCACCCAGCCTCTGCCAGCATTGTTGCTGATATAGGTTTTAGTGCTTTTGCTGGCAGACGGTGGGACAAAGGACCCTCAGTGACGGTGACTCTGTGTTCAGCTTAGCTATGGCTCCACCGCCCATCTGCTAATGATGTGCCGTGACACACTGAAAGAAAGTTGTGCCTCGGCCGCAGCTGGGCTACGCTGCACCTGGGGTTCCTAGTCACATAAATTAAGGGAAGCTCTCTGTGATGTGACCAGCAGGCAAGGCGTACTGTTGGTTGTGGCTAATCCTTAACCAGCCAGGGTGGTTGTCTGGTAGTGATGTCTGGTTGAAGCCCTTCAGTGACAATTGGTCACAGTAACCTCTGAAGTACTGGAGAGTGTTTTACTCATGAAATGAGAAGACAACTGTATAAACCAAGACATGAAGGAGGTAGCCTCGCTCCTGGACTACTGGCAAAAAAAAATTTAAAAAAATAAAAAAAAAAATTGATAGTTATCAGACTGAAAAGCAAGGCGCACTTCCACAGTGGACTACAGTGTTGTACTGTAGAATTACCATATTTGACCACAACTAATTTATTTTTTATTTCTTTGTGATGGTGCAAGGGAATATCACCTCCATTAAGCTGCATTGGTAGTGTAGAGGAGGATCTGAAGTACTCGTGGAGACGCTACAGTGTTTGGTTCTTGCTCCTTGTGTGTCCTGGCTACATTTTATCGTGTATGGTTTAGTTTCTTCCCTCAATTGGTTTTTTCCTCTCTGTCTCTCTCTCCATTAGAATAATATTGTGGAGTCTTTATTCTTTTGAGAAAGCACAAGGGTGGGCAGAATCGCACAAAACCACCAGATTGCTGCTCCTCATTCAGTCCTCATTACTGAGCAGTGACCATGCATTGATAGTTAAATTTCGACTGTTGTCTGTGTGACTAGGCGAGGCTTAGTCAGGAACCGGGCTCCCCTCTCAAAGTAGAATTCTTGGAATATAGTTACCTTTTTCTATACAATAGTACAGTACTGTTATGCCTATAAATGCCAGTAGGAAAGGAGAATACGTACCAGATTATTCAAATTGTCTCCTTTTTTTTATTATGAGATGATTTGTCATATAGCTAACATTGTACAAAGCCCATTGGATGTCTTTATCCAGTTGTATTTAATATTTTTTATTGAATGTTACAAGAGTAGAAACCATTCAAAGATTTCTCCCTGTATTATAAAATTTGGGAAAATTTCTTTTCTCTTTACTTTTATATATATTTTTTTTAATTTTATTTTTTCTCCTTGTAGATGAGGGGTTATATGTTTGGTCTTTGAGGGCCCTGGTTTCTGGCCTCGCCATTACCCAGGAGATATTCATTAATTTCATCACTCGATTTTTTCATAGCCATGGCTGAGTTTCATGTAGGATAGTGTTTTCACTTCATAAGAAAATAGGGCCTTTTTCAATAAAGAGATCTGAAAGTCTTGAGTATTTTTTTAATTATTCCTTAGAAAGTTTGTTTTATTGTTATTATGTAAATTAAGCAGTCCACGTTCTTTACCATAATGAAATGTTGACCAAAAACATGGTATTAACTTAGTACCTGGTCATGTTTTGTATATTAAGTACCTGATCATGTGTAGCATTTGCCAAAATATTGTCATACGAATTTTTGCATTGTTACATGTTTTTATTGACACTAATTCGTATATGGAGTAATTTAATCTACTGATAGTTATGACTGAAAATGATTTTCTAATCATTTGGCATATTGGTGATTTTTATTTTAAGAGGTGTATTAATAGTTCTGCAATCTCTGAAATGTTCTTTAGAAAATTAGAATATATATGCTCCTAGCAGAAAAAAATTGCTCTTGACAGTTGTAGACTAAATATTTACTATAGATAGTATGGTAACCTGAATTCCCTCTTCATTGTAAATTTGGTTACCTTTGCCCTTCACTTTTGACTCTAGCTGGTGAAATTTCTCTTAATATAAATTTACATGTTCAGAGAGTTAAAAGGTACAATTTTGTATGGCAGTTTAAACAACGTGTTTATTATGTCCATGGTAGCCATGCACAACTTTGCAAAAATATAAGACTGAGCGTATTGAAAATGGAGGTTTTGTTGTCATGTCACCTAGTGAAACAAAATCTCCATCAGAAGATGCTTGTTTCCACAATGGAAAAATCTGCCATAAATGGATGTCATTCGGCAACCAGAAGATGTTGAAGCCCTCCAAAGATGCTCCGATGTTCTCTTGTTTTGAAATTACTATAGATGTGCCGCCACAGAATTTTGTAATTTCCAATGGCTAGGAGATCCCTAGAAGATATTCAAAATTATACTTTAAATAAAAAAAATTATAGAAGGTAAAAGATTTAAAAATGCAATTCAAATCCACAAAGGCACTGAACAAAAGTCAAAACGGCTAAAGCTGCAACCACCATGACAAGGTTACATGTAAATATTCCAGTTAAGAATTGTCATATCTAAAATCCATCATAATCAATAAATGAACCTGATATAAAAAAATTAAAACATAGGATAATGAACCTGATATAAATAATTAAAAACTGAAATAAGCCCATGTTAGAGTTTGGAATTCACACCAAGAGGGATGTCGTTGATAATTTTCTTGATGGAATTGGGCTCTTTTATGAATAACATTAAGTTCTGAAAATTTTCAAGTCTGTAGTACTACTGTATTCATAGATGAAAAATAATTCTGAAACTGCTTAGTATGCATAAATGGGTAGATGTAAATTGTGTTTGAAATTTTTCCAAATTTTTTGCAATTAATTCTGTGCTTTGACCTTTTTCTATGCTTAACATAAATTTGCCTCATCTACAAAAGGTCTTTTATTAATTTATTAATATATTCGGGTTCTTAGCACTTAAATGTAAATTCCCAAAATATAATAAAAAACTAATGTCAAGTATTGGAAACAGATTGAGGAAGTTTTGTGAAGATCACCAGATTCACTCAACATAATTATAAAATCTTTGCAAAACTGTAATTTCATAAAAATTGTTTAACCTCTGTCAAATTGAATATAAGGAGAAAATTTAGTGATCTACCAAGTTATTTGTTTTATGTAAATTTGTTATTCTTGCCATCTTGAAGCAATGAATAGCGTTTAGTACCAAAGTGTTTAGCTTTTATAACCTAAATTTCATAATTTGTTCATTTACAAATCATAAATAAGAAGCTCATGTAAAAGTGATGATTTCACAAATTAAAATAATTTTGAAAACCAACCCAGCAATCCTAAATAGCCTAATTTCCATGCCAAGTACTATCCAAGCACACCTCTTGGTAAACTGAAAGACAAAGACCCCACTGACCATGCCCGTTGAGGAGAGAGATGTGTGTTTCTGGTGATAGAAGTTCACTCTTGACGTGGTTCGGTAGTCAAGTAAAGCCGTTGGTCCCGTTGCTGAATAACCACTGGTTCCATGCAAGCTAAAAACGCCATACAAACAAATAAACCATGCCCGGACCACCTTTCAGCATCCTACAAAGCTCTTTACAAATCTATTCAAGTATTCTGATCAAGTTTCTCTCCCAGAATTTGCTATATCATTATTCTTATACTTTCATATTCATTGTTTCATATAGAGATTCTTGAGAGAGTATGGCAGGGGTCAATGAAGTCCTTAAGAGATTTGAGTGTTCATCTATTGCTTCTAGTACCATTGCATGTAAAGACTTTACATGGTCACGTTTATGGTTTCTTTTGCAGATGATACTAAGATGTGAGAAAAAAGTATCAATGAGAACGGAACGACTTTTTATGACCTGAGCTGTGTGCAAACTCTACCCTATTAGGAAATGTCTAGCTTTCAAAGCATAGGAGTAAGTGGTCGATAAGAAGGGACAAGAAAAGAGATGACGTACTACACTAAAAATTACCAGTTCAGCCACTTTCAAATTATTCTTATCATATCCAGTCGATACAGTGACTGGAAGACTCCTCCACAATTTTAGATTAAAGGAAATGAAACTCACTGGTATGTGAAGCGCCTCAGCGGCGTGGTTGGTATGGTATTTGCGTCCCACCTCGATGGTCGCGGGTTCGATTCTCGGCCATTCCATTGAGGAGTGAGAGATGTGTATTTCAGGTCATAGAAGTTTACTCTCGACATGGTTCGTAAGTCACGTAAAGCCGTTGGTCCCGTTGCTGAATAACCACTGGTTCCATGCAACGTAAAAGCACCATACAAACCAAACATTAGCGCCATATCATCATAGCAAACGACACTTGCATAAGAAAGATTTCGTTAGGTTTGAGAATCGATTGCGTCTATATTAAGAACACCAAACATCAGTTCTTACAATTTCTCTAGAAACGTAAAACTTAGTAAATGGTAAAATCATATATGCAAAAAGACTGAGGACAGGTTAATCAAGATCAACATTACTAATCTCTTTAGACTTTGTGGTTAATCGGCATTAACGTCACTAGCGACCCATTATGTCAATTTGTCAGGTAGGGTATAACCAGGACCATGTGTATAACGACAAACGGCTGAATACAAACCAACTAAAAGATGCAGTGTAAGCTGGCACCTCCCAACTTCCTGGGGTGCCATTAAAGCTTTATTATAAAAAGCACCATACAAACAAAAACAAATCACTGGTATGTGGCTTAACTGGCCTCTTAACAAAATTGAGAGAGGCCTACACCACGGAAAATAACATTGATTTATCGCTATTTCAACTGATATGAACTAAAAATTGTTAATACAAGTAATTAAAAATTTATTTATGGTAATGTCGTCATCATTAATGGTTTTACATGAGATTTATTTTTAACTTGCATATGAAATCAAGTTCTCACAACTTTCCTCCTGAATTCCCGTTTTTTCTGTGTCCTGCCATAGCTTTTATTTTGGATTTTCTGGGCCTTCCTACTCATCCTGATACTTCCATATCTATACCCATCCTACTTACTTTCTTATCTCTCAATTCTTGGCTAATGCATCTCAGTTTATGAGACCTTTGTCCATGTTTCTTCACACTACATCTGTTCGTCAATCTTGTCGTTTGTACTAGTCCTACCTTCAAAAAGACTCCATTTTCTCTGTAGTGTCCATGTCTGCTGCAAAGAGGAGGACTAATCTTAGTCATGCATGTTATAGGCAGTTATAAACGTTCAGAAATAATATTCGCGAATATAAAATTTACTACTTTACCAGCAATTCATCACACTTTTCCGGCTTAATTCAGGTTGATGCTACCATCTTTCTTACTTACTGCCTCCCATCCCGTAGAGGGTAACTACTACTTGCACCATCCCTTTGCCTCCTGTTGCATTGCTTTATGTATTTTACCTTTTATCCATTCCATTAATTTTATTTTCACGCAACTGTGTAACTTTTTACTTTACTTTCTTCAATTTTCACTAATTACTGAACAAAGCCTTTGATTGAAGCCCATGAGAGGTTAGAAATGTGATTTGCTGGTCTCATGAAACTATTAATGTTATTGATGCCTTGTAAACTTTTCTCCTATATAGAGGAAAGATTGAGCTTTCTGTGAGGACTTGCCGAGGTCAGCTTGGACGTTTTATGAAGCAGATGCAAGTTCGATTTTCTATGATAACGTATAGTGGATAGCATGGACTACCCATGGAGACAGAAACTCAACATCGTGTCATGGAAAAAATATAAAAAGTGGAAATGCTTAGTGAGATTTCGAGAATACATGTTGAATATAGCTGGTTAGAATTTGAGAGCAATTAAGAGGCTGAAAAAATTGGCCAGAAACTAGGAGTTATAGATGCAAGGTGAGAGAGAGGCTGCATTATTGTAGTTATGTGTTGAGTGGTTGACCAAGGTCTGAAAGATGTCTGGATGAGAGGATACTTGGCTGCAGAAAAAGTTTACGACAGAATCGAAAGAAAGCTAATTTGGAGGATGTTAATGATGTATGAATAATTAAACACAATTACGAGGGCGTTGGAATCGTGTAGGCATTAGAATGACTGGTTTGAAGTAAAAGCGGGTTGAGATAAAGGTGTTGATATTATTATGGTTGTTTATCAAATGAGTCGTAACTGGACTAGAAATAAGTAATGTTCGCAGAAATGGAGTGTTGATTGATGACAGTGAAGACAAAACTGCAGCGAGGTTATAAGAGTAAATGGAAAGCAGGAAGACTGAGCAACGAATCTTAATGTGGTTGGTGGAAGACCGGAGGCAGTTGATTCGTATGAGTATTTGGGAATACGGTAAATATAAGGATGACAGCAGGACAAGACAAGTTGCTGTCGTACGGTAGGAGAACTGAGGAATGTAGAATGGTAGGGCATGTTAAAAAAGGCTTTATCAGTAGTTTCGAAATGGTTTGGTCATGCAAAAGAATGATTGGTGAAGAGTCTTTCATTCGAAAGTTTTCAAGAGGAATGAGGAGAAAAAGCCCTAGAAAGTACTGGATCACTGGAGTGAAAGGTATTTGGAAGAAAAGCGTGATATCCAAAAAGTACTAAAGTTTACGCAAGGTAGAATGAATTTCATTGTATATGGGTGCTTGATGCTTCCTGTTTAGGTATATGAAGTGGTTAATGCTGTGGCTAAAATATAAATGTGACAGTCGCCGTTGTTTTATCGCCGAGGCACCCCTTCTAGGGGAAACTACTTAATGTTGATTGTTATTTATTCATGCCAGACGCGTCTCGCGTCTCACTTTTTGAAGTAATACGAAGAATCTTGGTGCCAGACTGTGATCGTTGGTGGTGCAAAGGAAATCCCCATGGCTAATTCGGTTAGCCTAAACGGTAGCCTAGATATACGCAGGTGATAAATCTCCGGTAGAAGTGAAATTATGGAGTAAAAAAAAAAAAAAAAAAAAAAACAACAGGGAAATCCTTATACTGATTGTGATAAAACAGAACATTTAAAGCAGTATATACTTTTAATAAGGGAATATTTTGAAGTTGCAAAACTGACCAAAGTTGTCATCTGTGGGGAAAATGGCAACACCTTTGAATGAACGAGTTTTATTTCCTTACTCGTTAAATTAATATTTTCGTTACAAGGATATATGTGACTTTTGTTATGTAAAATCCCCGCCCTTGATATTCAGATACACACATAATTTAATGAATTGTAATGGTATTTATCACTAATATACACTGAACATCAATGATTCATACCCTATACAAAGTCAATAGAATAGCTTTAAGGTCACAACTGTTTTTTTTTTTTTTTTTTTTTTTTTTTTTTTTTTTTTTTTTTTTTTTAAATCTATGTTACCTAGAAGCTTCGTATGTAGTAACAATACTATTCTACTAATGGTCGATATTTATCGCTAATTCCTGCTGGTATATTAAATGCACATATTTTGTGGAAAAAAACATTACTTGACACTGAACGTACTTATTCTTGATTATAAACTATAGACAGGGCGTGTCATCTCTGGCTGTGGAACAAGACCCTCTTGGCGTCTTGAAGGTTCGGACAGGTAACATGGCAGCCAATATTTAAAGATTTTTCGCCCTGGAAGAAATCTTTTTTATTTTAAATGTTTTATCATGAGCTCATGGGAAAATGCATAATATAAGCTTTATTTAATATTTTGTTTGTTTTTGTTTTTTGGTCTGTAGATTGATTTTAGCAAATGCAGTTGCAAAATCTATGGTCGCTTGGGATCCAAATATTCCCCCAAGAGGAACGATAACATAGATTGGACTGGATATAATTACTGCATTGTAGATAAGTGTGTAAAGTAATGTAAATCACAGATTCGCCTTTAAGGCAGTAATTACTGTATTAACTCAAGACATTGAATAGCCGTAATAAATTAAAATCAGGATTAAAGCAATAAATCGATATGTTACATTAAATCTATCATTCTAGATTCGTTACTTTATATCCATAGAACGATAAACAAAATATGAACCTAATTCGGTAAGTGCTTGGAGTGCATAGAATGCTTTATTGATCGGAGAGATCGGAGAGAGAAGCTTTAAAGCTAATGCAATCGAAAGGAGGGAGTTGTGGGATCTAGCAGTAGCTGGTAACGCGGAGCAACTGTTCCCAACCCGTCGTGACAAATCAGCTGTTCAGTATTCGTGGAGAGTTGGTCATAGGAAGGTGTAGTCGCGTTACCTCTGTGTTTGGGTTTGTTTGTTAGTCCCCATTTTACCCTTGTTTTCGGCAGTGGCTGAATGATTATAGCCATTTAGTGACTATTTGAGGAAAACGAAAAGAAAGGTCTTAAAAAACTGTAAATATTTTCCCGTAGAACTCGCGACAGAGCACAGTCAAACAGCGAAGGTGGCTCCTTTGTTGACGATCTCAAGAGTTAGCAGGTGAGTGTTGTGGTTGTGTTTCCCTTCCCCGAAATTCTGGTTGGTTGTGTGGATATTGCAAGCCATCTTTCTCTGCCCACTTGACATATTTGAAGGTTAAGTCAGTGCCAGTTATAGACCAGCGGATACTACTCGGGTCGAGATTCAGCCATGGCTTGCAAAATTTTGCGACGTAGGTCAACCCTGTCTTTAAAAAAAAGGGGTCGCGTTTAGAAGTGACCCCTGTGACATAGGCCTGGGCTACGCTTAGTGCCCGGGCTTTGATTTGTGGGCGTTTGTTATTGCCGTCGGGTGAAACATGGCCCAAGAAAAGGTTTGATTAATTGTAGTTACGTACATTTTCAACCGAAGAGGCATTGATGACCATTAGTTTATTATAGAAAACTCACGTTAACAAATAAAGCGAAACAAGTTTCAGTAACTTGTATTAATATACCTGAAAGTTAAACTCTTCTCTTTGAAAAATAATGAGATAATGGTGGCAGAATAATAATTTGAGTTTGCATATTGTTTCGGGTCATGATTGAATTAACAAGCTTTACTACATTGTAGACATGCGTTTGAGGCAGTTCAATAGAGAAAGAAATCTAAGTCATCAACCGTTAGAACTCATAGGCCTATGGCCCATATTGCACATCATGTACATTTCTACCTGCGGGGATTGCCTTGTATTTTTTTTGTAATGACACTCTCTCTCTCTCTCTCTCTCTCTCTCTCTCTCTCTCTCTCTCTCTCTCTCTCTCTCTCACAGTACGGTCGAACAACTGGAAAATCACAATTTGCATAGGTGTAGGCCTAATGTTTTTCCTTGTTTTTACATTTTTTTTTATCTGTTCTAACTAGTATCTGCATTTGTTCAAAGATTTTGCTGTCATTGCGTGAAATTCTGTCATTTATAGTTAGTTCAGGGATATGATTTAATAGTAGTGAATAAATAAGTTTTATTTCCCACACTGGTTAGGAACGGAGTAGAATATACCCACGGATATCTTAACGGTAAGTTTTGTATCAGTTGAGCTCGCAACTGACCAGCTGTAAGGTGGCTAGAAAATATGAAAGGATAGGCTCTTGGTTAAATATTTTATATTTCAGTCAAATGCTGAGTTATGGATATTTCTACCAATTATTGGCCTGACGATGTACAGGATGTGATTGTTTCCTGTCTGGGATTTTGCGAAACTATCGATTGATATGAAAGTCAAGTTCTCTGGGAAAAATAATGGTTGGAGCGGATAATTCAATAAGCTGGTCTTTATCTTGTGTATTATCCCCAGATATGAAGGGCGTGGGTCCTAATAAAATTGATTGATGTTAAGTGTGGATTTTCAGTGGATTAAGTTGATGTACTTAAATCCTTGGGGAGAATTGTTTCTCATCGCAAATTGCGATGTTCTCAGTTTTTGTACGGTATATCAAAAGTTAACATGAGAACTGTTAACCTTGTTTTCTTCGCGAGGGATGGTTATGGTATGCAACCGAATGTCGAGTTTGATTGTGATTGTGAGGAAAAACCTTTATCTCATCCCACTTTGAAGAGGGTGTTCCCAAGGGGAAGTACTAGATCCTTCTCTAAGCACATTGAGACACTTCACCACGAGATAAGTGTTTACGCGGGGCTGTCGTTTTGATATAACGAACGCTGCTGTTTCACCAGGACTGATAAATAGTTTTCGTTTTGTACTGTGTTAGTATGGATATAATAAGGTTTTCGAGTTGACGCACTTCTTGAGTTTTGCGATGAACATGGACACGTTTATCAGGTCTACAATGAATTTGAAGGAGCTTGTCTTGTCGTTATGGATGAAGTACTTTTAGTGTCGTCTTTCGGCATATCCTGCATTTGATCAGTAGTTCTCAGGTAGTTCGCTTGGATGATTCCCAAGGTGTACAAAGAGTGTTCGGTCATAAATGCAAGTAAGAGGTGATCTGTGAGCAAACGGATAGTTAAGTACACACTCACTATATATATATATATATATATATAATATATATATATATTTAATAATATATATATAGATATATATATATATATATATATATATATATATATATTTATATATATATAAAATTATATTATATATATATGGGTGTGTATAATTATGTATATATTTCTGTACTTTATATTCATCATTTATTTTACCTCTTAACTGCATTCTACCCCAAATGTTTTTCCTATTGAAAACTGATTGTTTTCGACACATTAGTATGCTTATTTCTATATTTTGTTTCCAAGTTCTTCATATCTTTTTAGGTTAGTGTTAAGTTACGACGTCATTCAATGATTTTCTTGGCGATGTCTTTTATTCTGCAAACAGTTTTCAGAGAACAGATTGGGTTTTTCATCCCTTTTCCACAGGAGCTCGTTAATCGTTGTGATTAAACCGGCTGTATGCCAGCACGGCCTCTTGCTCATTAAAAGAGTCCGTAAAAGCACTAATCATCAAACCATCAGCTTGACCCCTATGCAATTGAGACTGGCACCGAATGGCTATGCATGTTATTTAGATAACTTTAGCAAGACTTTCGACTCTCCCCTTTACAGTTAAGGATTTTGTCACGGTGGGTTGGTTCAACTAGAAAATGGTAGCGAAAAATGCCGTTTTTAGTTGAAATTGATGACCAACCTGTATCTGGTTTTAGACTGATGGGGGTACGGGCTGATGGTCCTCTATTGGTGTTTGTGAAGTTGCTTCGCAACAGGCAGTTCTTAACAAAAGACAGAGATACCCGATGGTATCTTTGAATTAGTTGAATGTAAGATAAAACTATGAGAATTAGCAGTAAATGACATATCACATTTATCACCTTTTATAGTCCGACATACCCTAATCTGTGTTGGGTTATCAGAGCATCAAACAACGCACTTCTAGGCTCGCTAACAACCAGTAGCTGTGCCGGGCTTGTAAAAATTGAATAAACCGATTCAAGATTTTTTTTTTTTTTTTTTTTTTGTTTTTTTTTTTTTTTTTTTTTTTTTAATGCCTTCTTGGTAACCCAAACAAAGACAGCACTACAGTGTTGCCTTTCATCTGTTGTCAGTAAACTTTGTGATGTATGTTACATGTTGATTTCAAGTGGCTGTCAAATGTCAAATTTTCCAGTTAACTTAAGAGGCCACTCTTGAAGATAGAGATTGGTCTTCAGTTGTTGCAAACATTCCTTATACGATCCATTTAAGTAGGGGCAAGTAAGTATTGCGTAATTTCAGCTCGTTAAAAAAAAAGAAAAAAAAAAGCCTTTAGGGAGAGTGTAAGGACTCCAGGCCTCTTTTTAAATAGTACTGTCAAAAATCCCTCTAGATCTTTTACTGTTTGCATGCTTCACTATGTATCGAGAATTGCATATTTTCATAAAAAACTTATCAGATTCTTTAGACCTTGTTCCTTAGCGTACTTGGCTTCCTTTCGAATTTCGCCGCCCTGTAGGGGAGTACCTACTAGTGCCGTCAGTGCACCTGACGCAGGTTCTGTGCAGCGTCCCTTCGTTTATTCATATTCTCTTTCTTCCACCTGACTCATAATCTCTTAACTATTGGAAAAAATTTCCTCCTGTTAAACATTTACTCTTAACTTCCCTTTCAGCACAGAATGACCTCATAGGTCCTGGTGTTTGACCTTTGGACTAAATTTCATATGCCATCCCATTCCTCTCAAATTTCCCCAGCATCATTGGCTGATAATGATCTGAGAGATGTTTAGGGGGTCATGCTCGTGTTGATCATTCCAAAATTCCATGGTTTTTATGATGTCGATGGTGTATTCCACAGGGTTTTGAATGAGCAGGCGTGTGCTTTTGAAGTTCCATCTGATGAAGATCGAAGGAACTCCCGGGTCGATGGGAAATCCATGGCTAATGCCTAGTTAGTTAAGGTAGCTTAATCGAGGTAATTAGTAGATCACAGTCACACAATTTGGGCCCGAAAACCTATATAAGGTCTCGAAACGATAAGGTTAAACAGAGCACAAGTGCAGATCAATTACATTATCTGAAGTTTTTATATTTCGATATAGGTAACGTTATTAACGACAAACTTATTCTTATATATATATATATATATATATATATATATATATATAGATATATATTATATATATATATATATATATATATATATATATATTTTCTCAGGTAAGCTTTGTTAGCTCTGTTAACTAGAAGGGTTAAGTATATCCAAGTGCACATTCTCTCTCTCTCTCTCTCTCTCTCTCTCTCTCTCTCTCTCTCTCTCTCTCTCTCTCTCTCTCTCTCTCTCTCTCTCTCACTTTTCAAGCATATATAAATGACAAAAAGTCTTACTTCAAGCATACGTTTTTTTTCTTCGATCATACATTTCCGTATTGCCAAATTTCCTTATAGGAAATATGGAGAAAGAAAAAGTTGCCCACTGAAAAAGAAAGTCCCGAACGCTCCCCTGAATTCTGATAACCCGAGAGGAGAAAACTGAAGTTGCCTTGATAAAACAGGCCCCGGTTTGTGGATCCATGATATGTAGGGGGATTTGCTACTAAAGCGTTCTAGAGTTATATGACATAGATCGATCTCAACTGAGAGATATTTGCTGTTATATGGGAGGGATTGGGCGCTTTATGAGGGCAGTTATTGATTTTTTAGATAGAACGGAGCCTTTGAAGATAGTTATGATTTTAATATCGCGTACGGCTTCTCTTTGCTATTGACGACTGCCGCAGTAAGAGGCGAATATAATCAAGTCTGGAGAAGGAGAGTGAGAGGAGGCCAGGTAACTTTCGTCAGCAATCTCGTTCTCATATTTACTGAGTGGAAGAGTAATCGAACCTCATCCTTCGCTTCCCTGAAACCGTCCTTAGATCTCTCGGAATCTGTAACAAAATGGCCCCCGTCCACGCTCACAAAAATCACGTTTGTGTTCTGGTGAACTTCACTACTGTTTAATATCTTCTTTTTATATACTGATCGGCTTTGGAATTCTCCCCTTCCTCGCATTTTCACAGACTGATAGGTGTGGGATCAGAGAAGGGCGTTAGGTTAATTGCTCATGCGCTTCACGTTTGTATGCTTGTGGACTGAAACTGTAAGTTAACATAAAAAAAGGCATTTACTCGTATCAGCGTAACCAGTAAAACATATTTAATCATTTGAATAGTATTCCTACTTTCTATTCCTCTTGCTTGTTTGTTAATCGAGATGGCAGTATCTCAACCGTTTGTGTTGATGCAGCTTAATCTATGGCTAATTTGACTGCAAAATTATCTGTTAAATCATAATTTTACCTAATAAAGGATGCCCATGAAAATACCGAAGAGGGTAGCTTGTACAGCCTTGTATTTTGGAAATAATTGTTTCCATCAACTGGCAAGGAATGTAAGGATATAGGATGTACCCTTTGGGGCTTTGGAGTTTTTATAGGGCAGCCTTACTGATGGCTAACACACACACACACACACACACACACACATATATATATATATATATATATATATATATATATATATCTATATATATATAATATATATATATATATGAAAGATTGATATGATTGTGTGAGTGGGTGTAAGCGCGCGTGTGTACAGGCTATGCTTGATTCTTCCAGAACCAAGGAAATTGGACGGGGCAGCCTTAACGGAATTTCCTCGTCATGAAAAGATGAAGTGAGAGAGTCCGTTGGCGACTTTAGCCTTGGGCATCAAAGCCGCTAGAATGTGCTTGCTTGTAACGTTGCGCGGAGAAGGTTCAAATCCGTGTGGGTGTATTGTAAGGGTTCGTGTTGATCCTTCCATCACTCTTGTGATTTCTTTGTTGCCCACAGCTCAATTTCACTACATTATTCACGAATCCGGTGTTACATGCCCCACCCTTGGAACTAAAACCACCATTATACATAGGTGTATGTGTCTGTCTGTCGCATGTGCTGTCAGCTGCTAAAACACGTCTTATATCAGCAGCTCTATATATCATACAAAATTATATATATATATTATACATATATTATATATATATTATTATATATATTATATATAGATATATATATATATATATCTATATATATAATATATATATATATATATGATATAGAGAGAGAGAGAGAGAGAGAGAGAGAGAGAGAAGAGAGAGAGAGAGAGAGAGAACTCCCTCATGCATTTCCCTATTATTTTTAACATGACTGCCTCGTGTCCTACCCTACTACTAGTTCTCGTGTTACTGCGAGGGACTGCAGACTTATCTAAGGGGCCCGGCAACCCCCGCGAGATGGTGGCGTCGCATACCTGTTATCATCATCCTCTCGTCTAAGGGGGGTAAGGGCTTGGCAAGAATAGCAACTTGGCCCAAATATAAATAACTTGGGTGTATCGTCCTTCTATTTTTTCAGGATCCTACAGCATGGCTTTGCTGCTACAGGGGTTTCAGGAGGGATATGGTTTTTTTTTCAGTTTAAGATGGGTTTCAACGACTTTTTGTACATATAAGGTTTTAATGTTTATTACATGTAAATCAAGAATTTTATTGTTCGATTCCTTAGATCCAGGCATGACTACCCATTTTGCCCCCCGCCTCCCCCCCCTTTCCCCCTCCCTCATTCATGATTCCCTTGAATGGTTGAACGTGTTTGTGTGGGCTTGTGTAACTGTGCTGGCGGACGGGGAGATGGGCACTTTCCTTACAGAGCACATCTAATGCTGGTTAACGTTGAAATGAGATGTAGTTCAGTCGACAGACTCATCAGAGAGGGAGAGTTTCACCTCGTTTTTCAGTCATTTAGCCAAGGTAACCCTTTACGTAACCTTTACGTACTGATGAGTGAAGAAGGCTGAAGCTTTCAGTTGCATTGAAATTTGTCCTGGTACTGGCCCTTTCTCCTTGAATTCTGGTCGGAATTTATGCGTTCTTTCCGTGTCTTACTTCCTCATTTGAGACGCCGTCATAATCTTTCTCGTTTCCTTGAAATCTTGCACATTTCCCCATTATCTCTTCCCCCCCCCACCCAAACTTCCCCGACCACTACCACTCCACCCAAAACTCTTCCCCCCACCCCCTCAGCCTTACCATTTCTCTCTCCTCTTACTTCATGATTCGTGTCTAACAGCGAGGCGGATGGGCGTTGAAACAAACGGGTCTTTGTTATTAAGAAAGTTATGAGATTGACGACCTTACATTGGGTTTAGTTTGTCCCTCTCTGGCAAGAATTTCATAGCTGTGTTTCTTGAACTAGGCGGAGGAGTTGGTTTGACCTTGTTGAAGTTAGATAGGAGTGTCAGCTGTTGGTTGGGTTAGTTGAGATGCGATTGTTATTAATTGAGATAAATTTAATTTTAATCTTTAGCTTGCCGATGTTATCAGCTAATGGTATGTACTGGGAGTTTGATTTTCGCTTACCCAGGGAGTAAGCCAACAAACTACTTTGTTGTTATTGTTGATATCATCACCAAGTTGTATATTTTTTGGTATTTAATATTCATCACTGGAAAGTAAGCCTTTGAATTTATTTTTTATCTGTTTATTTCTTTTTTTGATACAACGTGTTATAGTGAAGGTTTCTATTTCTAAGTTATAAATCTGACAGGAGAGTTCATCTTTAGCGGGAAACAGACATAAACAGAAAAACTACTGTATAATAATGCTAAAATAATTATTTAAAACTTAGCTCTGTCTGTGTGTGTGTGTGTGTGTGTAAGCATCGACATGCCAAGTCTGTACGTGATAAGTGAATAAGCTAAAGTTCATTGCAGGGCAGTTGTAAATGAAAGAAGGGAAAGGCCTTGTTGCAAGCGCTTTCATCAATATCAGATAAACACCAGGGTACAAAGTGTCTCTTGTCTGTACCCTGATGTGTGCCTAATTTGCAAGAGAGTTCTCGGTACCTGATCATTCAGTTGCATGTGCTTTGTGCAAAGAGACAGGTAGATGTAGATTAAGAGTAATAGTAAATGAGAAATCGGGCAGAAAAAAATGTAATATGGTCTCTAAAACACACACATATTATATATATATATATATATATATATATATATATATATATATATATAATATATATATATAATGAGGTTAGCAAGACATTAGTACGCACTAACACCTATACCACACAGCCATGACGCTTATTTGAACACACATCTATGTTCTATACATGGGGTTAGGTAGGCATATAGAAAACGGTGCTTTTATACCTATTAATAATTGAGCGTAAAATAGGCCACTACGTTGTTTTTGTAGCTCTGCTATGTGAATATTATTACCAGTGTAGGCACAAGTAAGCTATACCGCTCACCCCCGGTGCACTGTAGGCATTACTGACTGTTCTTTAAAGTGTCCCTTCGGCCCCTGGCTGCAACCCCTTTCGTTCCTTTTATTGTACCTCCGTTCACATTCTCTCTCTTATATCTTATTTTCCACCCTCTCACAGCAGTTGATTCATAGTGCAACTGCGAGGTTGTCCTGTTGCACCCAAGGTTACACCTTTTAAACCGTTTCCGTTTCAGCGCTGAGTGAACTTATAGGTCCCAGCGCTTGCCTAAATTCTATATTTTATTCTGTACACCGCTCACTGCGGTGTTTTGGCATGCAAAGGATGTAGCGTATTCGGTTAAGTTGATACAAAGGAACGAGAACTCGTTTGTTCAAAAGATCGGGGATGATGTAACCCAAGAGACACTGGTTCGTGTTAACCATCTTCCAGACCATCAACCATCAGACTGAGGCATTCGGCGCTTACGGCTACGCAAGACCTTTTGAAGACCAGTACTTAGTATGGGTATCCAGTCCAATCCCCCCATTAGGTGGAACCACCATCGTCAACGGCAAAGAAAGGTGTTAGAGGGCTGGTTCTAGCGGCAATGCCTTTATGTATTTAGATTGGTGAATTATACAGATATATACGTATCACATTCGTTGCCGTGAGAGTAGATAACCGTTCAGATATTCCAAATCTTAAAGGAAGACAAAGACACATTGTATATATATAGAAGTTTTCAACACAATCTCTACGGATCGAACCCTATGTGGGTCTGTTAGTAGTGCCTTTGCCCTTCTGTAGAAAGACCTGTGTTTTATGTATGTATATATATATATATATATATATTAGTATATATATATATATATATATATATATATATATATATATGTAGTATATATAACTGAATCACGAAAGTTAGGAACGTGATAAATCCATAAATAAAGATATATGCCACGAAGGAAAAATAATCGAAGGAGTATCTGCGAGACCTTCGACGTTAAACGTCCTTTACTAAGCAGCTTAGTAAAGGACCTTTAACGTCGAAAGGTCTCGCAGATACTCCTTCGTTTATTTATCCTTCGTGGCATATATCTTTATTTATGTATATATATAGTATGGTTAGACGACTCTGATAGCTTGCACTGAGACTGGAGAAGGGCACTTGGCAGAGTAGCCTCATTTCAAAAAACATTACTGAGAGTAAATTCCCGATGTATTAGTTGGATATATACTATATATATATATAATAATATATATATCTATATATATATATATATATATATATATATATAATATAATATATATAATATATATATATATATATAATATATAATATAAATAATATATATGCTCTAAGTATAAGCATGTATGTGCATACAAAACGATATTTAATATTCAGTTAATTATGAAGTCGCTATAATCATGTGAAGATACGTGATTATATGGCTTCCGTTTTTGCCGTAAAAGGTTAGAATTTGCTGACGCTACTTAAAGATGAAAACCCCTCCTTTTTTTATCCTTAGGAGTGTTCAAAGCGAAGGGGATACACCATCTAACAAACCGCTCAATATAATCAATGAGTAAATGGCTCTAGTCTAGGAGCTACTGTTGCCAATCGCTGGGTCTTTTATCTGTGGACATTTCCTTTACGCCCCTCCCCCCCAAATCTCCCCTTCCCTCTCTCTCTTTTCTCTAAACCCCCTTCTTCTCTCTCTCTCTTCTCTGTCTCTCTCTCTCTCTCTCTCTCTCTCTCTGGGGTTGTCAGGTTGCCATTTTGTCTAAAGCAAGCCAAACACGTAAAGGACTGATACGCTGAAATGACCGAGATTGGCATGAACCGGCCAATCTGTATCGTGTATGGGGGGCCGGGCGGGGGGGGGGGGGGGGGGGGGGGGGGGGGGGGTGGGGGGGGGGGGGGAGGATTGTTAAGAATGACAAATCCGGCGAGACTATATAGCCAGTCCTCTCATCTTTTCTACATGTTCGACCTGACAGGTCAGTCTAGCCAAGAATGGCATTATCCCCCGCCAGTCTGTGGTGTGTGTGGGGATGGACTAGCAGGATGATTGGGTTGACCCACCTATTTTGACACGAATTTTATTGCTTACCTTTCAGTAGTCTGCAATTTTGCCCCCGCAGTAGTAGTCTGCCGTTTTGCTCTCGCGGTAGTAGTCTGCAGTTTTGCCCCCACAGTAGTAGTCTGCAGTTTTGCTCCCGCGGTAGTAGTCTGCAGTTTTGCCCCCCACGGTGGTAATCAGCAGATTTGCCCCTCGCGGTAGTAGTCCGCAGTTTTACCCCCCAGGGTGGTAATCAGCAGTTTTGCTCCCTGCGGTAGTAGCCTGCAGTATTGCCCTTCGCGGTAGTAGTCTGCAGTTTTACCCCCCACAGTGGAAATCGGCAGTTTTGCCCCTTGCGGTAGTAGCCTGCAGTATTGCCCTTCGCGGTTGTAGTCTGCAGTTTTGGCCCCCACGGTGATAATCAGCAGTTTTGCCCCTCGGGGTATAAGCAGAGCCGGCAGGATGAGGGCGCTCTGGGCGAAACTCTAAGGAAATTTAAACTTTCTTTTTTAGGCCTTTTTCCTTCGTAAGTAAATCGTTTAAGTGAATATACAGAGTACGGTATTTATTCTCATTAAATTCATATTTCTTTTGTATATATTTGTTGTTCCTTTTGAATACTAGAAGTGGGCTCTTTGGATATTTATAATGATAATTAACGGATGCGTTGGTAATTATTTGTGATTGTACTTAGGTGTCCGTTGTTCTTGGGAGGATGTGTTCGTATGTGTTGAAGATTATGGTTTACCTTTGATATCGATCTTCAGGCTGATGTATTTTCATTGCCACAATTAACGTTTGTGCCGTAGTACTTTACTTTGTATTTTCTAATTCAGGTCAGTGAATAATAACTTTCCCGTAAACCTTTGTTATGCTTACGTTAATAGTGTTCCCAAATATAAACGGCGAGTATAAGAAAATATTATTTGTAAGAATTCATACTCGGCGGTAAATTACTTATGATGCACGAAATTACTCGTGAAACGTCTGAGAAACCAGCCTAGGTAGAGGAAAGAATATTGGGTAAAGTAGGAAAAGAGTTTTTCTTTGGACTATTCCTACATTAATGCTGTTAATTTCCAGATGAAGGAGCATTATAAACGTAATAATTTCTCTTTTCCTGCATTTTTCCCCCGCTGACGTCTTTTCAGTTGTTTCTAACTAATCTGCATCGTATTTTTATCGTGTGTACAGTTATCAGTTTTCCTTCACAAATTCGCCGAATACATCTGTTTCGTCGGAGGATATGGTCTGGTTTACAGTTCAGTTTGAGTTCGTACCGTGGATCTCAAAAGTTTGTCCAGTAATATCTTTTGATTGATGATCCAACTAGACTTGAAAAGTTCACATGGAAACTTGATGTAGGACGCCAAGATCCATTATCTTACGAAAGTTTTTCGTTCCTAAACTTGGTAGATAAAGGCAGATGTTCAGTATTAGGCTGTTTAGCCTTTAATTCCATACGCATTCTCTCTCTGTAATATAGTATGCATATATATATATATATAATATATATAATATATATATATATATATATATATATATATATATTACACACACACATATTTATATATATGGAAATACAAAAGCACTAAGATAATTGGCACGGCATAATTTCAATTTAAATCAATGTTAAGAATCCGGATAGGAAATGAAATTAACAATTTCAGCTGTAATTGCGAGATCGTTTGTTGTTTGCACGTGTGTCTTTACAAATGTTTGTGGACATATTCAAGGCGTCCTGTTCTCCTTCAGTGTTTTGTAGTTTTAATTCTCACGTGAATCCCCGCAAGCCATCCTTCTGTTAAGGGTTTTAGAAGCTCTCGGTGTGATAAGCCGAAGGGGAGAGAGAGAGAGAGAGAGAGAGAGAGAGAGAGAGAGAGAGAGAGTGGGGGAAGGATGGGGGAAGGATTGGGGGTTAGGTAGCTCTACCTCGGAGCTTCTTTGTTTGGATCGAAACTTCCCGCGCGGTGCCAGCTATCACTTGATTAACGAGCGCCCTTTTCCAGTCATTTTCTACGGAACTCCCACCAGTCATGACGCATGGGAGCCTTTTAGACCCATTTGAGGCCGAAGTTCTGTAATTAGTACTTGCTGGAAAAATTGTCGTTCGGTTTGTTGTGTGCTCAAACTTAAGCGATTAGAAATCCGGGGAGAAGAAGAATCCAAGCCGGTAGAGTAGCTATAGCCGGGCGAATCAATATGAGAGATGCTGTAGCAATGTTGATGACATTAAAGCACTCTGGAGAGGAGAGTCGTGCGTTGGGAAGCTTGGTGTCACTTCCTCCGTGTGTTTGATTGTTCAGTAGCGTTGTTTGTTGAAGACAAGTAGGTTTTGTATTCCTTTCTTACTGCTTCTGCTATGTTTAATGCGAGTTTATTCTTGTATGCTTTTTTAATTACAGCAATATTGTTGGTTGGATCTTAATTCGTTTTCCTTTCTGTTGCACTTTTTATGTGGACGTTTATATCGTTTGAATGATTGACATTCTGTCCGACATTCTTTCTTCCCGACGTGCGAAAGAGACCAAAATCGCAAAATGCTATGGCATCAGGCGTTGTTCATGTGCGAGCGAATAGCAAGTATCTCTTTGACAATCGCTTTATAATCAATACGGACGCATCATTCGAAGAGAAGGCATTGAGTCGACTTGCACGGAAATCCTTTGCCCGGGTGTTGTGGGGTGGGGTGGGTGGGTGGGGGTTTGGGGTGGTGGGGAAGCCAGGAGAAGCGCGGTTAATTTTTCTTCTCTGCCAAGGGACATTTGGGACGACCTCAACTCTCGTTAATGATTCATCAGAACCTTTTACAAAGGTTCTTGTTAGTGTTTCATTTATTCGTGAAACTCGGATTTGGGATTTCTCTCTCTCTCTCTCTTTCTCTCTCTCTCGTTGACACCTCATGCGGTGCACTGTAGGCATTACTTGAGGTTCTTCGCGCGTCCCTTAGGCCCCTTAGCTGAAACCCCATCCATTCCTTTTACTGTGCCTCCATTCATATTCTTTCTTCCATCTTACTTTCCACCCTCCTTCAGCAATGGGTAATAGTGCAACTGCGAGGTTTTCTTCCTGTTACACCTTTTAAACCACTTTACTCACAATTTTCCTTTCATTGCTGGAATGGTCTCTCTCTCTCTCTCTCTCTCTCTCTCTCTCTCTCTCTCTCTCTGATTGACGACTGCCATGACGAATTGGAGCGGCTTGATAATGGAGCATGCATGCAGCCATTGAAGCCAAATTGTCACCGAACAACAAATTGCTTTTGTCTACCGATGGAGGCGAACGTTCGCGTGTAGGCATGGTACTACATTGGAAGGTAAAACAAACTTCAATCGAGCAGTTGTTCCTTTATGAGTCTGTGATCTTGCTCTCGATCCAGTTTCATGAAGGAATGAAATGTCGGTTTTATTTATTAATATGGTTACTCTGTAGGTACCCTGCTACTTGTCACTGATGCTTATTTGGGATTCTTGTTGACGTGTTCTATTTTTTTTTCATTCTTTTCGGCATAATGATCGCTTTGTTTATGACTTGCGTAGTGTGTGGTTTCGAAGGATTTTTGTCTAAAGTTTGTCGAACTTATTTCACATAACTTTAAAATGATTGTGCTTTAAAATAGAACTTTGTCCGTACAGGCTATGAGTTGTGTATGTATTTGAATTTAAGATTTTGAATGATCTCTGAATTTCAAAATAATATCTACTCTTCACTTTATCAAGTGATCATGTTTAGATACCGTAGGCTATCAAGTGATCATGTTTAGATACCGTAGGCTCCAATTTTTTTTATCTCTTTAATATTGTTCATTAATGCTAATTGGCTAATTTTCCTTGCCAGTCAGTCCCTTATACCTGTGTGATAGGTATGCATATTTTTGCGTCACAGGTATTAGGAAATTCCTCATGAGAAATTCCTCATGAATGATAATTAATTGCTATGTCAAAGAACATCACAGTTAAGTTTGAGCTCTCTTTCTGGCATAAAATCGTCCAACATTTTACGTTTGAGAGACATAAAAGGGCACATTGAGCTTGCAGTTTCCGAAATAGATGTAAACAAGGGACTAGTGACATTTCAGAGTGTTATTTCTTTCTCTGTTTTCGCAGCCGAAAACACTGTGGCCTTCAGCCGACATTGACAAAAGCAAATACCAGAACTTTGTCATTTTAGAAGGAATTAAAAACCGATTCAAAATCAGAGAATGATATTGTAATTTCTCCGAAATAAAAATTTGCTGATGGTGTAGTATGACCTTGCATAAGATTTCATGTGTTTAGCCTAACTATAGGTTCCTCGTCATGCAATAACCGTCCACGCTTGAGACATAAGAACAAGAGCTCCTTAACAACGTTCATAGCCTATTAGGAATCTCTTCATTGCGACGTTTCCAATTGGCTGAGTCTAATGTCCACTTAATTTACTGTTTCTCCATTTTTCGTGCTGGGAAGATGTAAAGTGCCCTAAACGACTGATGCCAATCTCTCTCTCTCTCTCTCTCTCTCTCTCTCTCTCTCTCTCTCTCTTACAGGAACAAATACAAATTGATGCCCACTTCTCATTTCATTCTCACTCATGACAACCCTCAGGCAACTGCAGTGCTCTCTCTCTCTCTCTCTCTCTCTCTCTCTCTCTCTCTCTCTCTCTCTCTCTCTCTCTGCCACCAGAAGTTGTAAACAGCAACAGTGTGGAAGAGTTTAAAAGAAAGCTAGACAAAATCTTTAGGACACTGTGAATGAACAGCAAAACCTGCTCCTACAGATAAATGAGCGCACGATGTCTCCTCGGATGGACTAACAAGTCTTTGAGACATCCCAATCCTTGTAACTCTCTCTCTCTCTCTCTCTCTCTCTCTCTCTCTCTCTCTCTCTCTCTCTGAGCCTACCCGGACGACATATGAGACTTCATAGGAAAATGTGTCGTCTCGTCTCCAATTGTCTCTTTTCCAGGGAAAGATTTTGTATGGATGTATAAGGTCGTCTTCTCGCCTCGTTAGCTGTTGGGGGTGAAGCTTTTCATCCCTCTGGAAGACATTGATTTTCACTGGGAGATTCTTTCCTCCTTTCTTTTGGTTTCATTTCCTGCAGAATGCCTTGTGTCTGTCAGTGTTACCAATTAGGTATCTTCGTTAATCGAGTTTTTATATAGCTATACGTTATTGTGAATGTAATGATTCATTTATTTATAATTTTTTTTTGTTTTTAATCTGAGAGAGACCGAGAGAGAGAGATAGAGAGGAGGAGAGAGACCGAGAGATGGAGAGAGACGATGTTACGGGAGAGAGAGTTTTTTTCAATGTTAATTTTTTTTTTTTCAGTTGCGTCTTGCGTCTTTTCTTGTGTAAATTAAGATAGAAAGTTAGTCTAATCTGCCCTGCAATTCATTATCTCTGTCAGTGTGTGCCTGTGTTTGAACTCATTTGTTTGTAGCCTTTCTGTGCCAGTTTCAAAGTTTATTTTTAAAGATCAGAGGAAAACAAGACACGAAGGATGTGTTTTGGACCCTAAATATACAGATGATTATCTCTCTCTCTCTCTCTCTCTCTCTCTCTCTTCTCTCTCTCTCTCTCTGTATATATTATACATATATTGTATATATATATGATATATATATATATATATATATATTTTTTCATATATATTATATCTATATATATATATATATATATTTATATATGATTATATATATATATATAATATATATATATTATAATGGCCGGCCCTATATGCTCGACGCTGGACCTAGACAATGGGCACGTTCTCATATGTATGGTTCAGCCATACGTTAACAGTAGTGCCGTACTGTAAGGAAGAATGATGTAAAGGACAAGACACGCACGTCGTTTCGCTTTTGTTCGTGTTTTCCCATCGTGGCGTTAAAGAGGCATCTTTTTTATAAGGATACTGCAACATCCCCTGCCTGTCTTGTGACTGCTCCTTAACGGGAATATGATTTCTTTTTACACTTTTTGTCTGGAGTGTTGAAAGGCCACACGTTGTTACCTACTAGACTTACTTATTTTTATTTTCCATCTTTAAAGCGTGGTTGAGTTTTGTTTATTACTGTATCGCAGAAGGAGAAAACTAATTGACGACGTTGCTTGTGAGTTTTGTTTTCGTTTATATGCTATGAAATTATGTATGTTATCGAAAGCAACGTAATACTCGCACATGCTCGCTCAGGCACCCATGTGTGCATTGGGTATCCCTGGACGAATTAAATGCGCATAGCGTTTAATGGTACACATATGCTCTGCCATGTCACCAAGGTCGGGTGTCTAGTGCACGTCACAAGGAATCTTTTACACCGAATCAGACGCCACCGTTGCCAACACTCGGCCTGCCCCACCAAAACCCACCCCTCCTATTTTCCTCTCTGGGACTGTTTGGAATCCAATGCAGTGTTAGTGCTTGATTCACTTTTCGTTATTGTTTTATCATCTTGTTTTTAATTTACTTTGCCACCATTTGAAGGTCTCCTTCGACCCATGAGACGAGCCCCTTTATAAATCAGTCGTAGCTTATATTTTTTTTACTTGAATTTATAGCCCCCTTCTTTATTTATACTTGAATTTATAGCCCTTTGTGATAGGCATTTTGTTTATTGGCATACCATTACATTCCCAATGCCATAGTTTCCCCATTTTTTTTCAAGACGCCGTGAAGAATTTATTATCAGTCACATAGGAGCTTTGTATTTCTCGTTGGGAGGCCCTCGTGTTCTGGCTCCTCTCATCGAAAGCAGTCGCCTCGAAAATCAGGTCAGCGTCGCAGTTTGCTTTATGAATGAAGAAAGACGTTATAGTTCTTGTTGCGAAATGCCTTTGTACAGCTAGCCTCGCCTCTCGTTCCAACGAGTAAGAATTACTTTTTTTTTCCCCAATTAAATGTCGAACAGAGTCAGTTTCATTAGTGTTTATGTGAGTGTTCGCTTGAATACCTTGAGGTAGCTAAGAGAAATGAAGGAAAGCAATAACACTTCTGTATTAATTGATCAGAAATGTAAAGCTGTAAAAATTTATTTAATTATTTATTAGTTTTATCGATTTCTCTCATGACAAGGCAGGCTTTACCAATCAAAACATATAGTAGTACATATTATTATGAATTTATTTATACATTTTCAAAAAGGATGTTATGTCAGTAGAAATAACTTTAAGATTTCGTCCAAGGCAATCGACTGTCTCTCAATGTCTCCCTCTCCCTCTTTTTTTCCTTGAATCCTTAACTATTAAGCAACTTTGGTTAAATTTTAATAACTATACTCTGTTTTTTTTCATCTGTCCATCCGCCAGTGGTGTTTTTGTATGGTAACACTGCGTCCCGGGCTTGAAATAGTTACGCTATGTGTAAGTTTTAGGTAAACAAGGATATTTGGTTGTACGTTTTGCAATGAAAAGTGTTTAATAATTTTCTGTATGCGAATTACACCGTAATATTAAAAGGGATATTGTTATTATTGTCGAATGAAGCTGCCTCTGGGGCGAATGGAACGCCAGACGGCAAATTCCATAATAGATGCTAAACCAAGTTACTCATATCGATCTGGCTGAAACGCACTTTATAAAAATTAACAGTACTACGATTATACTTACTATAATGAAGTAATCGTGACATCTTGCCGTGAACACGAGAGAAGCAATTTTCCCGCCATCGTCTGGCTGTTCCATTCGCCACCCCGAAAAGGGAGCTTACATTCAACAATAATAACAATAACCTAATTTCGAATAATAATGGTGTATTTCGCTCAGTTAAATTATTAAAACACTTTTCAGTTGCAATGACACCCAAATATCCTTTTATTTACCTAAAACTTACCGTCGTAATTATTTAAAAGCCCGGGACGCAGTGTTTTTTTACATAATTTTGGTATTTTTTCTTAATCTTTACTAATTTTACATAGCAAAACTACTATTTCTTCTCAGTCTTTGCAATTTTTTTTTACTTCACACTCAGACTTGGTCTCTTCACTTTTAGAAATTGAGATAAACTCGTATTATATGTTGTTTTTTCATTGAGTTTATCTGTCTTGTTCGTCAACAGATTATGATCCGTTCCAAGTGGTCGGAGATGTTATGTTCTCTCGAGTGCTTCTGTTAGATATGCTTTTGAATTTCGTATCTGTTTGTCCATCAGTCATTTATACAAGTAAAATTTTACGGTTTATTAAGTTTAAATGGGGATTAATATAATAAAAATCCGGAAATTAGGAGTAACCTCACCTGGATGGATGATGGGCATTTCCTAGTGCTTACCTGTATTTTTCTTCTACATTTAGTCACATTTCATACGGTTTTGTACTTATCCTTTTTACATTTTATGAAGTGTCCCTGCCCTGAAATATAGGTTCTCAATTAATGTAAGAAATATGCATAGATAAAAACTGATGTGGTTCTTGCTGTGGGTCGCAGTAAAAACATTTGAGAAACGCTGCTCTAGACTGTTTTGTGGAACTTTCCACACCGCCAGACTATTTCATAAATTCCACACATCTAGGCTGCGTAGTGGACTCGCATACTTTGTCCCTCAGCCATTTCAAATAAAGTGTGCTTTAGTTTGTAAACGTTTTCAGGTTGGCTGTCGGAACTGTGGTCGTGGAAGGTTCCTTTCAGTGCTGGTATCACTTATCCTGATCAGGTTGGGTATTCAGATATGACATATCTTATAACTTTTCTTTGGTTCAGTAGTTCCTCGTTGGACGAGTGGTTTTCGCTCGGCCACCAGTCCGGTGGTCCGAAGTTCGATTCTCGGCCCGGCCAACGGGGAATCAAAGGAATTTATTTCTGGTGATAGAAATTCATTTCTCGATATAGTGTGGTTCGGATCCCACATAAGCTGTTGGTCCCGTTACTAGGTGACCCAATTGGTTCCTAGCCACGTAAAAATATCTAATCCTTCGGGCCAGCCCTAGGAGAGCTGTTAATCAGCTCAGTGGTCTGGTTAAACTAAGATATACTTAACTTTATCTTAGGTTCAGTGGGCCACCCTGTTTGGTTAAGTATTTGAAACAGTGTCTGGTTCAACTATGTAATAATGATTACCTTTGGTTAAACGAGAAGGGTGTGCAGAGCTTTAGAATACTATTTTAATAGGATTATATTTCTAGAGATGTGTAGAAACGTAACTTTTTCGGCCACTTCCTCGTCACATAATGCTTGAAGTACAGTCTGAATTCACGTCAGTCTCTCAAAGTTCCATATAGTTGGAAAAACATGCCTCTTGTGTGTGTGTGTGTTTGAGGGGCGGTGAAGGGGGTGTATATTCCCAATTTTCACAAGTACAGCCAACCGTTGCGTAGGCTAATTGTACTTTAAATTCGTCGGCAAAATGAGAAGAGAAGTATTTTGTTCTGAAGGTATTAAATGCATTAAACGTGCGTCGAAAGACATGTGGTGCTCATGAGAGAGAGAGAGAGAGAGAGAGAGAGAGAGAGAGAGAGAGAGAGAGAGAGAGGGATTGTTGTGACTAGAACTGGGTAAACAAGCTTTTATGTGATAAACAGTTACAAAAATAGATAAAAAGCAATTGGAACCACTAGGCATAAAAATAAATTTGCTTTGATCCTTAATGAAAAAAAATTCGTTTCGTGACCTTTGCCATTGAAGAGAAAAACAGAAGCGTGGTGCCTTCACGGGTTGGATACACGTGTTGGATTTTATTTGTTTTATTTTCGATTTTTTTTTTTTTAGGTCAGATTGAATATTATCTGGCTGGGCCATGTTCTAGTCTAGGCTGTTAGCTCAGTCGGTTGGGGGGGGGGGGGGGGGGGGGGGGGGGGGGGCGTTTTGTGTAGGGAGGAAGGGCTGGGAGAGAAGTCAAACAGTATTCTTCTCTGTGTAGTTTATGCTTTGGAAAATATTGAGTGGATGTTTACATTTCATTTGACTAAATCTGGATCTGGTTGGCTTTGCTGTCGAGTTTGGATTGACGTCAAAGACAAGGGATTCACCCGAGTGAAAGCTTTCGTACACACACACACACACACACACACAAGCGCACATGTATTATGTACATACGTATCTATCTTTCTATGTATCTATCTGAATGTGTGTTTATACATATATGGAAATAAATTCTTCTGTTAAAACAGGATACGTCTCAAGTATAAAAGACCTATTAAAACAATCTGCTTTAAAGCTAAGGACTATATTACGCTGGACTAACTTCCTTTGATAAAGGTGGAAGTTAGTCCACCGAAATATAGACCTTTGCTTTCAACCAGTTTTTTTAATGGGCCTTATCTACACACACACACACACACACACACACACACACACACACATATATATATATATATATATATATATATATATATATATATATATATATATATATATATTTAGTTTACCGTGTAGTCTTTCTGCGTCTCAGTCCTTTCCCATCTTATTGGCTCCCCAGGAAACTGTATCGGCAAGGCATTAATAGAAACGCCATTCGGACCAAATTGTGTGTCGAAGTTTAAAGAATGATCATCACCGTCAGCTCTTATCTCCTCTCTCCTCTCCTCTTTCTCCTCCTCCACCTCCACCGACCTCTTCTTCTCCTCCTCCACCTACCTCTTCTTCTTCTCCTCTTCCTCCTCCTCGCCTTCCGAGCTGGAATTGAAATTTGGTGAGTGTCCTACTTTCGGGCTTCGTGTTCCCCCTTTCTATATTTCGGTAAGCGATATGGCGCCTTCTGCTTAGGCCCAAGCCAGTGTTTATGGCGGAGTCTTGGCCTACTTTGGCTCGGTTTCGATTCGTCCTTGTGATTGATTGGGACTCTTTGATTAGTGACGTTTTTTTTTATAATAAAGCTTTATTGGCACCCCAGGAAGTTGGGAGGTGCCAGCTTACATTGTATCTTTTAGTTGGTTTGTATTCAGCTGTTTGTCGTTATACACATGGTCCTGGTTATACCCTACCTGTCAAATTGACATAATGGGTCGCTAGTGACGTTAATGCCGATTAACCTCAAAGTCTAAAGAGATTAGTAATGTTGATCTTGATTAACCTGTCCTCAGTCTTTTTGTATATATGATTTTACTATTTACAAAGTTTTATGTTTCTAGAGAAATTGTAAGAACTGATGTTTGGTGTTTTTATAGAAGCAATCGATTCTCAAACCTAACGAAATCTTTCTTATGTAAATGTCCTTTGATATGATGGTATTGCGCTTATGTCAGTTGAATGTGCTTTTCGGAATGGTTTGACTTAATACCAATGTATCGATGTAGTTGTCATGAGAGGTTAATATGTTTTTAAGAAAACATTCTAATTTTGCCTTCAAACGAAAATGAGCAAAGTGGGTTATTGTACGTCGCCAATCTAGAAGCTGATAAAAAATGATAAAAATATTCAGTAAAAGCCATGTATACGTACATGTACGTTGATGCAAAGCAGAGCCATTTAGAAACTTGAGTAGGGAGGAAAGGTACAAATATTATAAAGCTCCCTTGATGAAAACTCAGACACATTGTTTCTCGAGATAGTTCAGTTGCAGCGTGTGTCTGATCATTAGTTGGAGCGAGTGTGCTGTTTTCTGAAGATACATGCTGTCTCGGAATGTAAGCATCTGGGACCAAGTTTAATATTTCTTCGAAGCTTGCTGAGGATAACGCTTCAGGGAACAACACGCTGTTTATGCCGATTAATTCTTCATTTCCCAGAAGTCAGGGAGGAGGCATCTTCCACAGAAACCATTTTGAGAATATTGTTTCATTTCGTCATTCTAGACTGTGACGAAATATCGTATTTTATTCGAGACGTTTATATGAATGTTACTTTTGCTTATGTTCTTACTGTCATTTTTCTTTGCAATTATAATTCTCAGTTGTCAATGTTTTTACCTCATGGTTCCCTGTTGCATATTTTTAGATCATGTGTATACTCGTTTTTTTTTTCATCTGTCCACCCGCCTGTGGTGTTTGCATATGGTAACACTGCGTCCAGGGCTTTAGATAGTTACATTCAGCTTACATTCAACAATCATAATAATATCCTATTTCGAATGTTAACGGTGTAATTCGCATACAGTAAATTTTTAAAACACTTTTCAGTTGCAAATGTACACCCAGATATCTTTTTATTTACCTAAAACTTACCTAAAGCCTGGGACGCAGTGTCACCATACGCAAACACCACAGGCGGGTGGACAGATGGAAAAAAACAGAGTATAGTGATATACTTGTATAAGAAAGATGTTAAATGGCAACATTTATGTCTCGGCTTTCTACATAGTCATTTTAAGACATTTTAGTAAGGTTGATGTTCTCAAACCTATGAGCTCTTGACTAGGAAGAGAAAAATATAAGGGCGTTTCATTTACGTTTTATCTCTTGTCTTTGGGTCCGAGGATTATGTCGTTATGAATAGAGTGAGGGATGTTATAAAAGTAAGTAAAGAGGGATTGCTTTATGAGAGAGAAAAACATCCATATTTGAGGGATATCTGTTCATCTGTTCTAGAAAGAGTAAAATGTTGTTATTGAATGTTAAATTGCCATGTAGGAGAGAGAGAGAGAGAGAGAGAGAGAGAGAGAGAGAGAGAGAGAGAGAGAGAGAGAGAGAGAGAGAGAGATTTTGTTTTTGAGATAGAATGGTTGCGGAGAGAGAGAGAGAGGTTCTTAATTGAAAAATAGACAGAGATGAGCCAAGAACGCTTTGGAGGGAAAGGAGCTGGGAAAAATCCCACTCTTAGTTTCTTCGAGCTATCGGGTAGAAGCCAGATCATCCCCGGCGAAAGAAAGAAAGAAAAAATCGTGACAGATTTCAGAAATTCACGCGAGAATATGAGTCGTGAAATTGGATGATTTCACTTCTTTTACGGGAGGGGGGGAAGGAGTCTCTCTCTCTCTCTCTCTCTCTCTCTCTCTCTCTCTCTCTCTCTCTCTCTCATTACAAAGTCAACTCTATTATCATTGCTTTTAATAGTGTCCAAACCTACAGAGAAGAGGGTCTAGATGGTAAAGCTGACGGCGATGCATAGACTAAAAATCTCTCTCTCTCTCTTCTCTCTCTCTCTCTCTCTTCTCTCTCTCTCTCTCTCTCTCTCTGTGTGTGTTGTGTGTGTGTGCAACATAATTTTTAAATATCAGTTACCTTGAAAGAATCTGGTATATGTCGTAACTAGAATTACAGTTTCATCGTGGCCAAGGTAATTACAGTTAATTGTTATCTCTGTTCTTGCCACTAGTGGTATTATTGATGTTACCAGTTCATCTGTTGGTACTGCCTCTGGTACCATCGGCATCATTATTTTTATTAGTATTTGCACATAATTCTATAGTCATGCGGAGAGTAAAATCTAAGTACATTATAAATAACGACAGATTTCAAATTTTTAGTCTATATTCACGTTTGTGTTGCTTCGTCCTATCAACTCCTCCATGACTCCGTATTTTGTGGAGTTCATGAACTATGTGAGAGTTCACGCAGATGCGTGTGTGGTTTGCCCTTGACACTCCCAACTCCCGATTCGTGCGCTCCGAGAGGTTCGTTCACTTATCGGGAGTTGCGCATGGAAGTAGAGACACCGAGACAGGAGACACCGAGACAAGAATGGTGCTTCTTTTCGGTGCTTCTTTTCTGTGCTCCTTTTTTGTGTTTCTTTTCTGTGCTTCTTTTATGTGTTTCTTTTCTGTGCTGCTTTTCGTCCTCCTGCACTCCCGCATTTTGCACTATAGTAGATTCACATTAACGGTGCATTTGATGTCTAGGCCAATCCCTTACGACGCTTCTGATTGGCTGTTGATAAGCCAATCACGGGACTGGAAACCCTCAGTCTCTCTCTCGAGAGAGAGTTGACATAGGCAGATGTAGGTTCCACGTCTGCTGAGGGATACGTCTTTCAAAAATATCCCTCAGGAGATGTGGAACATACGTGCTTCTTATGTGAGCTCTTTCGAGAGACTGAGAGTTTCCAGCCCTGTCATTGTCTTATCAACAGCCAATCAGGAGCGTCGTGGGCGACTGGCCAAGACATCAAATGCCCGGTTGATGTGAATCTACCATAGTACTATTAATTCTCTTGTGGTGCACAGGCAATTTTTTGATTGGCCTCTGCATCGGTACTCGTGGACCCATCCATTTAAAAATGACGGATATATGCTCTACTGCGTTATGCCTGTAATAGAAAGTGATAAAGCGTATATCACGGGAAGGCTATTTATCGTGGTTATGTATGGTGTAGAAATATGTGAGCATGTACTAGTAACATTTTTCCTTATATATTTTACGGTAAAATATAGAAAATTTTGCTTTTGACAAACTTCAACCCTCCAATTTGACCTTTCATTACGTTAATCTATTTAATTTGAATATCCTTCAGTCTGTAGGATAGCTATAGTGAAGAACCGTTCAGCTTCAAGGGTGACATCAAAATTAGTATCTAATTTCAAACACCAACTTTACATTTACGGAGTTTTCGGAATTGAATAATCATAAAATTTCCAGGTTTTTTGTGTACATTTTACGGCGTGTATCTGGTTTAAGTGATAATCAACTGTTGATCATTGGAAATACATTTTAATTTACTTTTGCAGTCTTCAAAATAATATAGATTTTTTAGTCATTTATTGGCACTTTGTAACAAACGATAGAAATTTTGTTTTCTTGTAAATTTGATATGACATTTTGACTTTATTTTTTGTCGTTGTGATATTTTTTTTTCTTCAAAAAGTACAACCATTTAGTTTGTAAGATAACACCAAAACCAGTGTTGTAGTAGTTTGAAAACTAATCTTCCACAGACTAACCAAAGAAAGATATCACTAGAAGCAAAGAGGTCAGCTTGAGTTGGGTGTACTGAGGTGTTACACACACACACAGACACACACACCACACACACACACCCACACACCCACAGGAAATTGCTGAGCGACGCATCATTCTGTAAACACTGTTAGCAGTTCTACTTCACTAATCTTAAATCATTTTTAATTTAATTCGCTTGAATAATTATCGCGTTTTATAGCTTTGATTTTCATCCGAGTAGCCCCGAGATGGGCGGAACAGGTGTTGAAGCGTCGACTTAAAAGTTAAATGACCTTGGAAGACCCCAGCGATGAAGCAACTTACCTGGCGAGGTTTGAACCACCCCTTCACATTAGAAAATGTGGGTACAGGTATCTAAGTGATGACTTGTCTAGTTTGAATTAAATACCATTTCAATTTTAAGTATATTATAAAAAAGACCGGAATAGTCCTATAATAATGCAGTCTGGATTAGTAAGAAAAACAAATATACAAAAGAAGAAACGTATGACAGGTGTTTGTTAAGAAATTAAAGAAAAAATTGAAAATCTATTTAGTAAAAAGTACATTCATTTTGACTTCAAATTCTTTCTAACCCATAGTAATTGTAAATATTGTATGTATATTTAATTTTGTAATATTTTGTAACACCCTACTTATTATGTAATGAATGTGATATTTTTCTAATAAAAGATAAAAATAATGTTTCAAGAAATTTTCGTACTCTTCGGTATCATAAACCTCAGATTTTTTCAACTTTCGATGTCAAGAAAAGCGATTTTATTATCAAAGCAGCTTCGTTTTCAAATGCTGCATTTACTTCGGATCGTTAACGAAGAAAAATACTTAATGTGCGTGTTTCTGCGTTATTCCCAGCATTTATCTGCCAGCAATAAAACCTCTGTCAGATAAGGGGTTACCTGTGGGTGAATTTTGTTTCAAAAAAGACCTTGAGTATTTCTACTTTTTCCTTGTTGTATTGTGCGGCCTGAAAGTGTATCCTGTTGTTTCTGGGTACAGGTTTTAAGTCTCTCTCTCTCTCTCTCTCTCTCTCTCTCTCTCTCTCTCTCTCTCTCTCTCTCTCTCTCTCTCAAGCAGAGTAGCTTCGTAAACCGATTTGAATAATATTGAAAATATTTAATATGTTTATATATTATATTATATTATATTATATATATACGTATATGTAAACATATATTTTTGACCAAGGCAGACCTGGGTAACTCAGACCATGAGTGTCCCAGGTCTGCCTTGGTCAAAAATGTTTTCCTTCGTCAAACCTCGATATATATATATATTATATATATATATATATATATATATATATATATATATATGTGTGTGTGTGTGTGTGCGTGTGTGTGTGTGTATTGTATAAAGATGTGTAAGTATGTGTAAATTTTAACATGTTGGCCATTATATCGGTATTATACTACGTTATATTAGTTACCAGATTGAGTTTAGCTATCTCTAAGCGTTAATAAATTTAGACGAAAATTGGGCTAAGTAATAGTAAAAATACTAATTTTTCGTAGCCTCATGAATGAATATAGTTATTGCTATATATATGTATATACATACACACGCAAACACACAAACTTACAAGCCTCTTTCCGTCAGATGGCTTCTCCAAATTCTTAACAATGGAAGCCAAAGTTCTTTTCTCACGTACGCCATCCTGATTGTTTATTGTAGAAGTAAGTTTTCCCATTTACGATCATAACACCTGCAGTTACAGTTAAGTCACGGTCTAGGTATATACACCTAGACCCTGAGTTAAGTGTTCATGGAAACCTCGCACCAGCTGCGTGATAATCAGAGTCGTATTTTCTTTCTGATACACTTCCGTTTTCTATCAAAAGGGGCTTTAGATGTAAGTCACGAATCCGTGATCATGTTGCTATTTGGAGTAATTGAAAGGGCGATTGTATACCGAAGCGTTGGGTGCAATGCTGTATCTCTCTCTCTCTCTCTCTCTCTCTCTCTCTCTCTCTCTCTCGTTGTTATACACTATTATTATTATTATTATTATTATTATTATTATTATTATTATTATTATTATTATTATTATTATTATTTTGCCCCCTGTTGCGTCTAGTAGCAAATAGAGGTCACGTGGTAAAATTAGCTCGAGGAAAGGGGGTTTAGTGTGTGCGTGTGCGCATGCATGTGTGTCAAGCACACCAGTGTATGGATGGAGTGCCAAAAAAGTATTATGTCACAGCGGTGGTGTCACTACTCGGTGCTTGTGCAGGTGGTGAAGTACGAAGTTTTGCTTGTTGGAAGCATCGCTTCGCTCTCGGCAAGCTGCAGAATTTTCTCAAGAGTAGTCTTATTTATCTATGTATTTATTTGTTATTTTCGAGATTTTTTTTCTACTACTGTCTGTGGTGCTGAGGTACTTCCTTTTTTTATTATTTATTTTTTATGATGTTACCTTGTTGTGGAAATTTGATGGGCTAGACAGTTTTTTCCATATTGCTTTCGTGTTTTGCTTGCTTTTAGTAGTAGTATCGTGGCGCTTGTTTTAATCATTTTATTCTTTTATGATTTGTTGTCTGTTTTTAAGGTGTTTAATTTTTACTAATCAGTTTTCATATATTCAATGTTTGTATTGACTTGTGATTTGCGAGGAGTTATAAATTTTTATTTTTATCGTGTTTTTTCCTTAAAGTGTTAGTATATTTTTCTTGATCTTTATTGGGTTTATCCCTCCCAGAATGCAAAGGAATTTATGTCTCGTTACAGATCTCTGATGTTGCTAACATTCCGGTGCGGTATTTTCTCACTGTCAAGTCTTTGCTGTAACATTTTTTTGAATTAGGACAATTTTTAACTTTGAAATTTTATGTGGTTCTTTATCATTACACCAAACCCTATGCTACAGAGAGAGAGAGAGAGAGAGAGAGAGAGGTGTTGAGAGGGAGATGAGAGACGACGAGAGAGAGAGAGAGAGAGAGAGAGAGAGAGAGGCAGAATGTTTCTAACAAACCCCTGCACGAATGCTGCCAGGCTTTTACGCATCTGTTTGTGTGTTGGCTCTCACATCATGTTTTCGTGAATTGCGTCAAACTAGAAAGTGAAAAGTCTGCACGATGCATATTCCCCAACAGATGCCACTCAACATTTTTTTATTATCATAGTATCTCTAGACCCACTTTCAGCATGTTGCGTCACTCACCACCACCACCATCCACCATTTGATGGCTGCGCGAACCCTGCTGCTAATTGAGAGGCGGAAGGCGGTAAGCCACAGGTGCCTCTAAGGCTGACTGTCATGGTAATCTCGATTGGATCGTCGTCCCTAATTGCCTTGGCGATATTGGATGATGTTTAACTAATTGATGGTCCTTATGTAATAGTATTCTTGGGCTAAGTGGGTTGCTTGTGGAGGCCGTTTTGCTGCAGTTGCATAGCATTAGTTGATAGTCAATTGCTGATTTCCATAATTATGCAGATTTTTGCACAGGGGTCTCATTCTTGATCACAGGGTTTAATTAAGGGATGATTTTGGGAGTGACCGCTTTCGTTTGCATGTGTATTCGCGCCTCTTAAGGGAAACGGTTTATTAGTATGATTTTTCGTATCAGTTTATTCACTCAGTCAGTGATTATGGTTAGATAAGAGAGGATTGAGACGATAAGTCCCGACCTCGAGGACATCATAATTTGTAGCCTTGCAATTCGGGCAAAGTCTCCATCAGGGCCTATTGTTGAGAGATGTATGGATGAACTTTGGGTATTATTATTACCATCATCATACTTAGAATTTAATTGTAAATTATACCACACAAATGTTTCCGATACATCTAAAAGGAAATAGCTTCTCAATTCACCGCAGTAGCTGCAGTGGCCTTGTCTGTCGATATATTAAACGGACTATGGAAATAAATCACTACCGATTTTTTTTTTTTTTTTTTTTTTTTTTTTTTTTTTTTTTTTTTTTTACACCGAGTCGTCTTCTGATAGTCTCGGAGGAGATGGGATGGGGCAAGACCGTGACACCTTTGTTGGATTGTGGTCTGTACCTGAGAGAGAGAGAGAGAGAGAGAGAGAGAGAGAGAGAGAGAGAGAGAGAGAGACTAGTGAAAGTGACGCCGTAAAGTGTGTGTACGACGCCTTGTTTTGGTTAGATCCGGGTAAGAAGGGAGTGTGTTTGTTTAAAAGTTGGGTTCGAGAGATACACAAAGGCTTTTCTGGGAACCGTGATGGATTGACGAGAATAAAGCGAGTACCGTGTGCATGTTTGTTTGGAAGATGAAGGTTGTGTAATACGATGTAATGAGACTGTATAGACTAGTGTGTATTCACTGTGCGGTGTTTCGTGAAGAACGCTCCGCAGAGGATGGCGTCGAGTGAATGTGTGCAGAAACTAGCCGAAAGTACGCGAAACCAGGTAGAGGTTGTTTAGTGCCAGTGAACTTACGTGGTTAACTTATGAGTTGCCATCTAGCGACCAGCAGCAGAATCTTCGAGTTAAGATGAAGTTATTTGACGAAAGCTGTGCAAATGAATGTTGAATTTATTGTATTCACGTTTCAGGTAGAGGTTGTTTAGTGCCAGTGAACTTAATGTGGTTAAAGTTTGAGTTGCCATCTGCGACCAGCAGCAGAATCTTTGAATTAAGATGAAGTTATTTGAAGAAAGCTGTGCAAAGGAATGTTGCATTTATTGCATTCACGTTTCAGTTGAAGTTTATTTAATTTGCAATCATGATTAAGCTGTCGTAGAACCTTTTTGAATAACCATGTATCATTAACCAGTAACTTGCCCTTCAGAAATGATTTTAAACTGCACAGTTGGCCGTTAGTGGCGATGAATTTGGATTTTCAAATTCGTCAGTGATTTTAAAGTGATAGTTATTTTTCATTTTCACTTGCGTGCTTTTTAAATACGCCAGAGTCACACCATGCCATCGTAGACATCATGGACGTTCCGTCTCGGTACTGGAACATTTCCACCTGTTTCGCAACACTATCGTAGGTGTAGGGTAAAAGAGGCCTTTCATTATTACGCTCACATGATGGAACCAAGGATTAACGAAGATTGTGATGGCGATAATTTTCCGAAGTATTTGGGTTAGTACGTAGAGAATGAGAGAGGAGAGAAGAGAAGATGTCGAGAGAGAGAGAAGAGAGATGAGAGAGAGAGAGAGAGAGAGAGAGAGAGAGAGAGAGAGAGAGAGAGAGAAGATCTACTTAGATATTCGTGAAGTATGATAGACGATTTCAAATAATCGCGAAGAGAAACAGCAGCAACAGCAGCAGATATGACAAATCTTCATTCGTTCGTGAACCAATGCCAAGACCTCACCACAGACGATAATTGCAATAACAATCCGACGAACGAAAGTAAACCAAGAGATTTTTTTTTTTTTTCTAAATAAACAGCGATCACTTCATCCAGGGCTTCGAACGATACATCACGATACACCAGCAGTGGGGTTTGTTATCGTAAACACGGCTAATTAGGTTTCCGCTGCCGAAATCAAGGTCACGCCACCTGATGATCGAATACCCCTTTCGAAAACACTCGCGTGTCCTCCTCCGGGACTTCATTTTGTCCCGGCGATTGAGTCTGCCTGTCCAATTTGCATGATGGATCGTACTGATTCTCTCTCTCTCTCTCTCTCTCTCTTGTGTGTCAAAATCAGGGAAAATTGAACTCTAATATTCTGTGGTCTTAAAGCGCCATAAAATCTTCTACATTTGAAAGGGTTCAACAAAATTCATCATCATTTAGGTTAGAAAAAGGAAATGACAAAATTACCATCTTATAGGTTAGACAGTAGAGTAACAAAATTCATCTTATAGGTAAAAGAGAATAACAAAATTCATCATAACGGCGACGAAAAAAGACAAGCATTTATGATCCAATGATTTCACCAAGCAGTATGGCAGTGTTCACACAACCAGCCCTGTAAATCACTTGCCTGTTATTGAAATGAAAGCTTTCTATTACCAAGGCAATAAGATTTCATGCAGTTCGTACGCTCTCTCTCTCTCTCTCTCTCTCTCTCTCTCTCTCTCTCTCTCTCTCTCTCTCTCTCTCTCTTTAAAATAAATGGTTGTCGGTTATCAAATTCACTTTTAAGATTAATGAGCTATTATATAATCGTATATGTGTGTGTGTGTGTGTACAATATATATATATATATATATATATATATATATATATATATATATATATATATATGTATGTAAGAGTGTGTCTATTTTAACGTGTTCATATGTGAGATGAGAGAGAGAGAGAAGAGAGAGAGAGAGGATAGAGGAGAGACTTGAGGAGGAGGAGAGGAGAGAGAGGCGTGACTTGGAGAAGGTGAACATGAGGCACTGGTTCCTGAAAAGCCAAGAACTGGGCGCCTTTGAGGATCCATGAAGATGAACCCAAGGTTTTTTTTTTTTTTTAGTCACGATTTCCTCAGTTTTCATTTTAAAAATTTAATTTACGGTTAAACTTAGCGACCCAGAGACCTTTGCAGGAGGAAACTAATAAATATCCTGAATAATATCTTAGGAAAAATCGCTATATAACAAATAATGTTTTATAGACTTGAATATTCAGAAAATATTGTCTGAAGTGAAAATCAGCATCTTGAATGAAGGATGCTGAGAAGGCTAATGCTAGAATTTTGAAGGAGGAATTTTAGAAGAAGAGGAATGAGAGAGATGAGAAGAGGACGAGAGAGAGGTGGAGCGTGGTAACGCCACGTTGTATGATGAAACTCTTGGAGCTAGCTAGCGTGCCGTTATGCTTTTTTTTTCTTGTAAGACTGGTAAAAAAAAGTCGTTGGGGGTTTGGAGTCGGGGGAGGGGGTGGGGAGGGGCCAGGATCCCCAGGGCTTTTGGAGGGTTACTTTAGAGGATTGTAAAGTAAAGTGGAAATAGTGTATAGTAGTCTCCCTCTCATACTGTACGTGATTTTCATATAAGAAATATTCGAATTACGCTTCTTAATGTTATTGACATGTCTTTAAAAATTTTTCTAAATGTCAATAATAAATTTGAATTTATTTGTTTCATTTTTTCTCTCTCTCTCTCTCTCTCTCTCTCTCTCTCTCTCTCTCTCTGTACATGATTTTCATTATTAAAGATCTTCGTATTACACTTCTGAACGTTATCGACATCAATTGAAAAAAAATTTTTTTGGTTAGTTCAATTTTTTATTTATTTATTTATTTTGTGTGTGAAATAAAAAAATGGGCAATTTTCCACGTCTAACCTGTCAACGGTTGACATCTTAATCATACAGTATGTGTTCGTAGAACTGACATCGTCAATTGTGAAATATCTCCGTAATAAGAAATCATCACCTTAACATTTATCAGATTCTTTGTCTTCATTACAGTCGTAACTCCTTTGATTAGATTTTTGTGATTTTCTTTTGTGCGAAATCTGTAGTGCAATAATTTCGTTTTCATTTTTTTCAGTACTATCACTTAAACTGATTGATTACATGAGTTTATGAAGTTTTGAAACAGCTGATTAGTGCTTAGCAATAATTCATGCTTGCTGGCAATGATTTCAGATCAGTTTGCGGTGTTAAATTTTATTGCCTGACTTGTTTAATAATGCTGTCGCATTGTGCAACGTGTAGGCACTAGCTACAAATTATTGGGGGTGATTGCACCGTGTGAACTGAATCCCTGACTGGTTCTTCATTCTTAATCATGATGCGTGATTGCATCATTAATTCAATGTATTATTTATTGCATTTGTAAAAGTTCGCGCTTGATTGCATGTAAGTCACGTACTGTGCTTCCTCTTGCGATGGCTGCATGCATATATATAGTTCTGTTGGTGAGAGTGTGCCTTCAAAGCTTGAAAGTTCTCTCTCTCTCTCTCTCTCTCTCTCTCTCTCTCTCTCTCTCTCTCTCTCTCTCTTAACATCCTCGACAGCTACAGAAATTAACCATCTAGTCGGGCCAAACAATAAATGTATTTACGAAGTTCCGTCAATATCCGTTGAAGCGTTCACGAGGTATATTGTTGAATTAGACACATATCTGCATACAACATTATATTTTCCCAGACTCGTTTACTTAAGGTAATGATTACAGTGATTACAAGATCCGTAGGGTATATACGTATGAATATAGCTGGTGAGGCATATTGGAAAACTTGCGAAAGCTCAAGTAGTTGTAATTGCAAATATAATTTATATACAATTGTGGATGTTTTAATCATAACAAAAAAGCACAACATAGAGCGTTGATTGCGTCAGCGATTGCAATATTCACACCACTTGACTCTTATCCACTTTCTAAAGGATTTCAGTCATTCCTCACTTCATTAAACCTAAAGTTAAATGGAGCTCCTTTAGAGGGAGATTGCCAGGCATATGTTGAGTGATGCCTAAGGAACCGAGTTCTGCTCTAATCACTTCAGCGCTCGGAGGAAGTTCTCGAGAGCTCGGCATTTGACCTAGATTTTTTTTTTTTTTGTTCTGTTCTTTTATTCATGTGGCATTTTACTTTGGATATCCAGAGGTAGTTCATACGAGTATAGGAAGCAGACGCTTGCGCGTGTCTGCACGACTGGCGTTATACTAGACGGCTGTTATGTAAATCTCGCTCGACCAGATGCTAAATGAGTCATTTGTCACCCCCGCACGGTGGCGACTTGTGCAGGATATGTGCAGCTGGTGGGGTGTTTAGTTTTGGATGCTGCGTAAACAAATGAACGGCTGATTTCGTACCCTTTTGTTATTCCGATCTTTTGTTTCCCACCGGTACGGACGCGCGGAGTTTTTCTTTGCGTTTTGTCTTTGTGGACGAGGAAGGCTTTCTTTTGACATTTCCAGTTATATGTACATTTATTTTTTATTTGATGCGAAGTGAATTTTTTGTATGTCTTTAGAATTTTACTTTTACTGCAAAGAAGGTCAGAGCATAGTTTACAATGAAGTAAGTTTAATAAGGACGCAGTAAAGTTTAGCTTGGCTAACTAAGAATGTTCCCTGATGCCAGTAACTTTCAAGTTTAAGAAGATAAAATAGAGGAGAAATATCCATACTAAAAGCTAATAACTTTAGAAATTTATATCTTTACGCAAGACCTGATGATACCCGTATTCTGCAATGAACTTTTAGCGGGGAAAAATAGTCCAACAAAACTTTTGAATGTTGTGGATACCATTATTTTATAGAAATCTCGCTAAAGTTTAAAGTTTGGGGGTCTTCGGTGAGCCAGATAGTTTGCCCATTTGGGTAACTGGCCTACTTCCATAGTTGAAAGTTCCTTTATTAGGTTCGTAATTGATTACGCTCACTGGCATTGCTTGGACCTGTGGGGTCAAGTCCTACTCGAATTTTTTATTTTTTAAAAATTTATTCATTTATTTTTTTTGGCGTTCTCGAGTTTTCTAGCTGAAATTAAGATGTTTGGACGACGAACTCATGTAGGTGTATTATATCCAAAATACGAGTATTAGTTATAGCCTTGGGAAATATGGAGTTCTTTGTGATATTGGTAAATTTTTTTAGTTTCTTTTTTATGTGTGCATGCTAAAATGTCTGTGCCATAGTCATAGACAAAGTCAATAGTATTCATGCTTTTGAAATTTCATTCTAAAAAAATTGAATATTCACGGACTTTTGCAGACTTGTGCTTAATGGTCGACTGTAGGTTCCTAAGTCAAGTTCTATGGCTAAGGCCTAAAGCCCATGGGGTAAACCAAACGAGAGAGGGCCTTCTGAAGGTCGAGGGAGAGATAAATGGAGCTATAGGCCTAGTTTGGTGTGGTGATGCGGACGGCATTGCTAAGAAAATTAGGTGCCGCCTATCCACGTTAGTGTTTGAGTAATAGGTTTATTCCCCCCAAAAAGGAGAATTCTGTTTTTGGTTCAGTGAATTGATGCTTAGGGAATAATGACATTGAATTCAGGCTTGTGTTGTAGGAATAAATAAATGTGATATTTTCAGAATTTTTATTAGCAAGCCGTAGTGGTACTGTGCCAGTTCGCAAATTTTCGATAACCTTCTTTGTTATACATAAGTTGATGATGGTTTCCTTTTTATCAACGCAAGAGAATTTTTGAGATACGAGAATTCGCGATCTGGCTCGGCGGTTGAGCGGTTTGTGCTTGAATTTCACCCGAGAGGTTTAATTCATTACCAGAATTTGATTTTGAGAGATATAGACATTTGGGAGATTCCACACGGCTTGCTTTGATTGAAATGCCTAGATTCTTTGTTAATTGTAAAAAGTATATAAAGTAATCTTTAACTCTGTTTCAGTTCCGTTAAACAGAATTGTATTTGAAGCTCCATCATACGTATTTAGTTTTATTATTTTTATTTTATGGAAAAACGATAAGAAATCGACTTCATGTACTGAGTACCATTAACTGATCCAATATAAATGAGACAGGATGGTTCCATTGAACTTAAAAGACAGAGTTTGTTATATATTCAACCATTGCTTAAAAGAAATTAAGTTTATGCACAGAAGTGTTTCTTTGACCTTTGGAAATTAAGCTCGGCCGTGTTGCTCGTGATCTTTTGGTTAAAACATGTCAGTCGAGCTGAGTTTTGTTGTGCTGACAAGTCTGACCTTTTCAAAAATTGTCGATAAGACGAAATACACAGAGGATGGAAGACCCTTGGTCTCGGGATGATCAAAATATTATTTTAAAGAGGCCTTTATTTATGTATCTTTTTATGTTTTGAAGACACTTCCGTTCTCATGTAAAAGTATTGATTTATCGGTGTTTCAGAACGTTGCCCGAGTTGGACCCACGAGTCAGGTCTTATGAATATTATAACAGAAGATTAATGGCGGTTTGCTTATGAGAGAGTTGGCATGCGTTTCTTTATTGTATAATGTTTTTCTTTCGACGAACATTCGTTTCCTTTTCATTTATCAATATTTATATTTTACTTGACTAGTGTGTTCATGTATACTCACGAATGTCTGTGTGGTACGTGACGAATTTCCTGTTGAGTTTTGTGTTAAACATTGGACGTTGAAACTCTCTCTCTCTCTCTCTCTCTCTCTCTCTCTCTCCTTGCAGGAGGCTCTTCCTAGAATGAGGTCATGTTTGCCGTTTCAAAGGAAAGCAAAGGACTGAAGCTAATTAGGGTTCTTTTATTTAATGGTAAAAATGCTGGATGTTTTCACAGCAAATTTGGACTCCCACTTGAGATTTTCATGATGGTCGTTGTCGTTAAATTCGTTCGTGTCTTCCGTCGCATTCGCGTCAGATATGTGGTCTGAAGGTTTGCGTGCACAGAGCACATAATATGGTATATTTTGACTGCGGTCTTAATAATTCAGGCATTGCAATACGTGATTTCAGTTCCAGTTGTTGAACCTTTTCTCCTCATCATGTATGGGTTTATTTTTCCAAGGCCATCTTATCGGCCCAGTTGTTTTTCTACATAGTTTAATGAGGCCGAAATAGTGACTTGAAATCACAAAGTATACTTTGTTGTGCCAGTACTTGATTCCCGTATTTTTCACTCTGAACCTCGTTGTACTTTATTCCTGCCGTGATTGAGTGCAACATTAAATTGCTTTAGGTTGCTAAGTTGATTTATCAGTGCACTTTAGCTTGGTAGCTATTGATGTTGATTTGTTTTAATCTCTACCGGCTATAAATGTTTGCCAGGGCCTAAGGCACTTCCGTTGTGGTCGGAATGATATAAGCGGTCTATTTTAGCCACATAGCAACTTGGTATATGCTATCTCTTTGTGACAGGGTATAGTTTGAATTAGATTTATTCCTTCGCTTTTCTCAAACCACATAAGAACAATATAGTATTATTGTATATACGTTTGAGTATTGTATTGCTTTTTTTGGCTTTATTATCTCATTATCCATTGTCAATGTGTTGTTGCAAGTTTATGTTGATCTGTCAATCAGAGCTGGTTTCTCTCTCTCTCTCTCTCTCTCCTCTCTCCTCTCTCGGTCGGTCTCCGTCTCTCGGGTCTCTCTCTCTCTCTCTCTCTGGCCGAATTCTCCCGCCTCTTATTGTTTTTCATTGCATAGGTGGGGCCCGAGAGATTCCCGCATTCATCAGTAAAATCCTTTTATTGCGCACCAAGTTTGTTTTGTTGGCGCATTCGCCCTTCCTTTATCTCCCTCAGGAGACCCGCATCCGGTCATCATTTTCATGTGCATTGCCGCTCAAGTTTATAGGCAAAGTTAGGTTATCGCGGCTTAGCGTCGTAAATGATTGAGAAGAATGCTCTCACCTACGGTTGTATTTGATGGTGCATACTATGCATCAACTACCCCTCCCCCCCTCCCACCTCCATATAAATGTTCTCACCTACGCGTAGTGTTGTATTTGATGGTGCATATTATCAAGCCTCAACTCCCCCCAAAACCCCCGGGTGATAGAAGTTCACTCTCGACGTGGTTCGGAAGTCACGTAAAGCTGTTGGTCCCGTTGATGAATAACCACTGGTTCCATGCAATGTAAAAACACCATACAAACAAACAACATTCTTTAATCATCCGCAAATTAAAAGATGTTTGTAGATAATTATTAATAATGTTAATATAAAAAAAAGAATAATAGTTACACAAAGGATAAGAATACCGCAGCCTAGAATTTAAGGATTGGAGGATGGTGTTTAGGTCAAGTAGGACGCGGAGTCGTGTGTTATAGTGTATCCGTTTGAGTTGCCACTAAATTATTAATTTTTTAATGATATAGGTTTTAATCTTGGCGTCTATAGCTAATAGTACAGCAGGGGTGTTACTGACTTACCCATAGCCCAATAACCATTGTATTATTACCGTATTGTATTATATATGTATATGTATATATATATTGTATAATATAATAATATATAATATATATTATATATTCTATATATGTATATATATATATATATATATGTGTGTGTGTGTGTGTTGTTGTGTGGTGTAATATATATATATATATGTGTATATATATATATAGATATCTATATATATATGCACATGTACTTAATATATACGCGTTCATGTACACATACTTACATAATGGTACACACGTACACAATAATATTAAGCCAAAAATACCCCTTTAATATTGAATTCACTGTTTCTTTTGGGTTTGATGCACTTTTCACCATATAGAGTTCCTTTCAGGCGTAAGTTATTCCCCAGGGTATAGTGAATACGATATGAATTGGGGTATTTGTGGCTTAATGTTTGAGAGTTTACAAAAGTCACGTTATATGCGTGACCGTGAGTGAGATCTGTAAGGTTGAGATTCGTATATTCCAAAGTAAATGCAGCTTTTATTTCTTGACAAGTTGCGAAGTTCTTGCACCAAAGCCAAAGTAAGGACTATGTCGAGAATACGTAGAAAATATTCGTAAGGTCTTTTATAATGTGATATTGTTGTGTAGCTGTTATTATGATTAAGTTATGTATAATATATATATATATATATATATATATATATAAACTGTTTAATGAAGTTCATTTTTTGCGGTGGTTGGATGTGAATTGTCAAATGTCCTTGTTTCTTTGTTTCCAGTCATTGTATGGTCATTGTTTGACCTAATTTCTTAAACCCACAAGTTCCAGCTATATTCTCTGTGCGTAGATATCTATCACCCCTTACCTTATCACTTTCAGATATTCATTCTTCTCTGGTGTCTGATTTCATCCATTAGTGGATTATGGAAATTTTATCCGGTCTCGGGATCTTCTCCTTATTTTTCTTTTTTCTTTCTTTCAAGGAATTACTTGATAGTCTTTGTCTCGGGTGGCTGTGTCCGGAATGTGGAGTCTTTGTTCTGTATGTTCAGCTGGTCTTAGCCAGCATCAGCTGTGTGTGTGTGTGTGTGTGTGGTGTGTGTGTGTGTGTGCACACGCGCGCGCACATACTAAGCCCTCCTGGAAAGGTCATTTGTAGGTATTTTGCGTTTATCATACATTAATTTCATATATCAGCTCTTTGCAATTGAAAGTTACCATAAACTATAAATGCAAGTAGTTTTCATGATTTGTTGTTGGAGTGTACTGTCACTTTGCATGACAGTTTTAGGCTGTGTTACGTTCAGGAGGAGGATATCAGCTGGCGGGTAAAGGTAGGTATAAGCGAACGAACCCACTTGGTCTTTTTCATGGGCCGCATAATTGCAGGTGAGCTCAGAAGAACTGAGGTCCGTCACTTTGTAACTTTTTCTCAGAAGTTAATATGATTGTTAGGTTTCGTTTGTCTAATTTTTTTTTTTTTTAATTTTGTTTGTCTTTTCTTCTTTATTACTTTAGTGGTCATTAATTTTTTCTTTATTCCTCGCATTGCAAAATCCATGTATTGTTTTGTGTTCATTTTCCTGGTTACAGTCTTCTCTTCCCACGTTACATTGTTCATTCACACGACCCCAAGTAAATGTCTACTTTATTAAGGCCACGATTATGATGTCGCTATGAAGTCTTTCCGACTTGGAATATCCTTGTCTCATTTCCCTCCTGCTCCGTTGGAACTGTTTGTGCAGAATTATCTGCAGAGATCATGGCATGATGCGGGCAACGGTTGTTCCAGATATAAAAGAGGCAGAGTGAGAGAAAGAAACTTGAAAAAAAGGAAGAAACAACGACGGGGCAATGGCATCGACACGGCGCTGGTGCATGTGCACTCAGGGTCGAGTTGCCAGTTAGCTTCTTTTCTTTGACCCCCTCTCTCTCTCCTGCTAAATATTGGCCCTCCCATCCTCCCCCTGACCCCCCTTACAACATCTCGCTGTCTTACCAGCCAGGTTACCTCAGCTGCGACTGACTCTCTCTCTCTCTCTCTCTCTCTCTCTCTCTCTCTCTCTCTCTTTTCTTGACCTCTCCTCCTGAGCAAACTTGTGAGGAGCTGCACTGGATGGTTCGTACCCTAGTATAGATGGACGACTCGTCCTTTTCAAGGATTCTTATATATGTAGTTCATTTATACGTTTCATGTGTTTTATGTTTGTGCTTTGAAATCGGACAAAGGAACACAAAATGGCCGCTGTTGTTCTGGACGCTTGTCCATGATTTTTTTTTTTTCATGGTGTATTTGTCAGTTTTCCGCATATATATATATATATATATATATATATATATATATATATATATATATATATTATATATATATATATATATATTTAAAAACTGACATATTCTATACAATCCTTGTGTTCCTTGAGATGGTTTGAACTTTGTTTTGTCTTTTCTTAAAACTGGAAGTTCCAGGTTTCCAGGGAAGTTCCAGGTTTAACCGAGAAAAATGACAAAATCTTTTTAATCCTTTATTGCGATGTAAGCTAGTTGGTTAGTCTTGACGCTTCAAAAGTGATCTTTGAATTTTAGCTCTCTCTCTCTCTCTCTCTCTCTCTCTCTCTCTCTCTCTCTCTCTCTCTCTCTCTCTCTCGTCTTACATCGGGTATGTTCATTAACGTAGTCTTAGCTACTTTCATCTAAACATTGACTAGAAGTCTCTCTCTCTCTCTCTCTCTCTCGTCCTCTCTCTTCCTCAGTCCTCTCTCTCTCTCTCTCTCTCTCCTTTTCCTCTCTCTCTTCGTGATTTTGGTATAGAAATATCGTCATGGACTGTGGAAAGCGTGTGAAGATACAGTGATTGAGCAGCAGTGTGCGAAAGTATCAGTGGTAAAAAAAAGAGAAAAAAAATTGATTGGTACCATTGTACAAAGATTGCTTCAGTATTTGGTTACTTAGGCTAAAATTATGTGATATAGTATCATCGTATTGAATGCATTTAGTTTCCAAGATTTTATAGATGATTATTCATCATTTTGTGAGAAAATGTGTTGCATGTAGTTATAGTTGTCAACGGTTGTATGGCAGGTTGTAGAAGACAACAATATTTATATTTGTTATTGTGTCTGATGCATAATTGGCTGATCCCATGTATCACACTCGCCAGCTCATAACTCTGATTTAATTATATCTGTTGCTTTGCAGTTTAGCCGACTAATGAAATGATGATGGCATAATTCATTTTGGTTCGTCAAGTCAGTCGAGGCGTGATTGATGTTGATGAACTTCAATCACAGGACATTATTTTTTTTTTGTAACGAAGACTTGTCCTTGATATTTAGTAGAATTGATTTATCTCGTTCTCCCTCATGTAAAGTATTTTTTGTCACATTATTGCAAAGCGTTGAGCATCTAACTGGAGTTGACAAGTAACTGTAATAGATTTTTTTTTTGCAATATATTTGTTAAAAAATAACGATGGGAAATGTTGAACATTTGAGCAATTTTGATAATTTCTAAGGAAACGACAGTTTTTAACTAAATTCTGTGGGATTTAGTTTTATGAAACGCCGAATGTGAATAAAAAGAGGATTTTATTGAATGGACTGTGGGTCCTTCCAAGTGGTCTTTCTGGGTACAGATGTTCCGTGAGTTTCATCTTCTTGGGCTTTGATCCAGTATTCCTGGCTTTTGAAAGGTCCCTGAAAGGTCACTTGTCTTTCCAGAAATTGGGATGGGATCAGAGAGAGAGAGAGAGAGAGAGAGAGGAGAGAGAGAGAGAGAGAGAGAGAGAATGTTTTATGAAAGATATTAGAGAAATATTTTTGCTCTCAATTTTATAGCTTTCAGAAACTGGGATAAGATCAGTTGATCTCTGTAGAGAGAGAGAGAGAGAGAGAGAGAGAGAGAGATGAAGAGAGAGAGAGAGAGGAGAGAGAGAGAGAGAGAGAATGTTAAATGTAAGAAATTAGAGAAATGTTTTTGCTCTTAATTTTATAACCTATAAAATATGCAATGTATTTTCTACCTTTTATTTTGATATACCAATAGAACACAGCCTTAGATGTTACGAGTTATTAGGTAATTCGTCCTCTCCTTGGTTCCTTTACACTTTTACATATAAAGATGCCAGACTATAGTAATTCAACTCTTATTTTACATGAAGACTCCTCCGATGCTTATGCTTCACTTTCTATTATTTCCCTACGGAGAAACTGAGGATTGTTCTTTTATGTGTCTGATAAGATAATTCGATGCGGATGTGGGCTTTATGTTAAAACCCCCATCCGGATTACGCCACCTCATAACAATGCTAGCTGGAGGTGGAAAGTATTGGGATGGGCTTAGAGAGGGGGGGCGAAGGGGGAGCATAGCGTTGAGTCAGAAACTGGGGAGTATTGTATGTAAACAAAGGCGTCAAGAATTATATATTAAAGGTCTACACGTCACTATAACCATCCCCTCGCGTATTACTTCTTCAAGAGATCGTCGTCATCTTCGTTCCGTCTTTTGTTTCCACTTCGTCTCTGCCACCTGCGCCTATCATCATCATCATCATCATCATTATCATTGGGCCAAGCCCTCCTCCCTTCTTCTTCTTCTTCCTCTCCGTCTTCAGTCCTTCTACCATGAACTACCATTAGAAGCCATTAGCCACCATTATCGTTTTAGGGGAAATGGCGAGACGCTAATGGAACGAATTGGAGGAGGTTTAGGGAGTAGACACACCCAGAGGTGGTGGTAGTAGTGAGGTTATAGTGTTGTAGATGACGATGATGATGGCGGAAACTATCATGAAGCGAGAAAAAAAATCTTCTAAAAGAGGATTCTTATTTTAGGATTCTGAATGGGCTAGAATGAGCGAGTACAATGCAGCGTGTTTCTGTTGTCTGTTTGATGAGTTGTCTGTGCTGGATTTTAACATTTTTATTGTTTGCATAATGCTTAGGAGTGCTTTGGCTTGAAGAGTTGCAGGGCATTTAGTTTAATTTTTTTTAGAGGGTTCGGCAAGTTGTTCAATTTAAAAGTAGCAACAACTTTATTACTCACTAAAATGTTCCTCATTATATAATATCAAATATTATATAGATGTCAACCCAACGATAGATTTATTTACACTGAACCGGATGTGTATTGGGCTTGTTTAGAATTTTTATGTACCGGGTGTTGTGTAATATAGTATTATTACTGGCCCCTGTAAGGGTGACTGGACAGCGAAGTCCAGATTAATGTTGTGATACGAATTTTTATCGTTATACCCTTAGGATATATAGAGTGAAAGGCCGTGATAATAAAAAGACACCAATGCCAGTGAAAATTAGTGTTCTATGATAATTTTCAGTTCGTATCATTAAGTTAAATAGGAATGTTATTAATAGCTTCATAATATTTTTTATTTTCTTAATGTTTTTCGCTCATTCCTATCAGTAATGCAAGGACGTTAACGTTTGGCTATTTATTGAGTGTCCAGTGTTTTTCAAATAACAAACCGACTTTGGGTTGACTGGAAAGAGATTGTTTGACCTCATATAAGTAAGTAATGTAACCCATTTGTAAGCCAAGCACAAGCAGACGACGCATGCTTAATGCCTGTGCTACTATATGCAGTAGGGACATAGACAAGTAAAGAGAAAAAAAACTGGAGGATATCAGTCAGGAAAGGGATGATCAGTCAGAAAAGTAGTCTAGATATGAAAAAAGCAGGCGGAAGACCTACAGAAAGGCTTAAAAATTTATGGAATTAGGGCATAGATGAGAATTTAGACCAGATGGAAGTCTAGATGGAAAATGTAAAAGCCGAAGGCCTGGGGACTTAACCCCATAAGAACATAACTTGAATTAGGACTTAGGGAGGGTGGAAATGCTACGTAAATCAATCGCCCAAGACATGAATGCGGTTGGAGACTCAAAACGAAATCATTAATTACCCCTTGACAATAAAATGTCGTCTGCTGATAATGAATATATACTACATTTAGACATGCCTTTCGTCCAGCCAAGGGCTTGTGCCAATTTTCTTAACACTACCCACTCTATATTATAATATGGTATGCAGAGTGAAGGTGCTTACGTCAGGGCTTGTTGGCTTGACTTTCTGATATTATTTTATTATTAATTATTATTATTATTATTATTATTATTATTATTATTATTATTATTAATATATATATATAATATATATATATATATATATATATATATATATATATATATATATATATATATATTTTTAGTTGTTAAAGTTTTGTCGTTTAATATACAGCAATTGTGTTTCTCTTTCAGGTATGAACAAACAAGGGTCGGTGATGTGTGAATAACTAAGATACGGTAGGTGTTTGTTAATGCATCTAATTAAAATAGAGTGACTTTTGTTCTTCTCTTTTTAAAGTTTTAATTTTCAAGTAAAATTTTGCGTCGTAATGACTCATGATATCATTGTAAGTGAACAGCCCGAAATTGCTCTCAGTTAACTGCACGCATTAGATTACAAGTATAGTTACAATAAACATCTTCTACAATTGTGTCTCCTTGACTTTCATGTGGCGAATGTTTATGCAGTCTGAAGCAATGGTCAAGATGATAAATGTATTGATTTTTTTTTCTACCGAAACCCGTCTATGATATACCCATGGCAACTGGCTTCAACCCAGTTTGAAATACCCCAGAGAGAGAGGAGAAATAAGAGCGCGGGGGGCGTGGGGAGAGAGACGAGAGAAGAGAGAAGAGAGAGAGAGAGAGAGAGAGAGAGAGAGAGAGAGAGAAAGTTCTTGGTTGTCACAATCAATTTATTTCTCCTTCAGCAAAATAGATCTTAACTCTGCCAGCCAAGTTGAATAGCAACAGAGTATTATTAGTTTTTTCTCTGTGAAACTTTCTATTCTTGCTTTGAATAAGAACATTTGTGACGGCTTGGTATCAAGGGAGGTGTTATCACTGAATTCTAACTACGAGACGTTTTGATAAGTCTTTGCAGTGTTGATTATTATAACTGTCAATGTTTGAGGTTGGTATGATTTTTGTCAGGTAAAGGAATGGTTTGAAAAGATGACAAGGAGAAAATGATAAAGCCATCGAATATATTTATATATATAAAAGTGTGTGTTTGTGTTTTAATGTACTTGTATATGTGTGTGTTTGTGTGTGGCTACCATGATTACGTTTAGTTATTTCCTACTTATTGATGTATATAAAAGCAGTTTTTGCGCTCTTGGGTTGAGAAAACAACGTCGTCTTAGATTCAGCCAGCCTTGTGCTGGCACGGGCTCTTGCTTCATAGTAGCCCGTAATAAAAAAAAAAAAAACGATAGAAGAGGCTTATTTTACTAGTCTGGTGTTGGAAAAGCAATGTGGGTAATTGTGAACCTCTATAACGTCTTGCATAGAAGGACTTTAAAATTAATGTGAATTTTTCTTTGTTCTCAGTAGTAGTAGTAGTAGTAGTAGTAGTAGTAGTAGTAGTAGTAGTAGTAGTAGTAGGCCCATTAAATATTCAGATTTGCCAATCAATGATCGCATTTTCCTTTTTATATAGTTTTGTGATAATTACTGTGATAGTGGTACTATTGTATTTCGTTGACTTCTACACTAAATCCTTTGGACGTTTTCTCTATCATAGATTCATATTTTCATCTTCACTGTCGTCCGTGCAGTGACTCTTAACGATCTACTTTCTTATTCCTGGCCTGTAAATGACCCCCTATTGGCTGATGTCATGTTTCCCATCCATCTAGAACCTTAAGTTAAGCCTAACTTTTTTTTTTTTTTTTTTATCCAGACTTTGGTAAGGAATGTACTGGAGATCGATACTGTCAGTACTTCTTCGTTTTCTCCGCCCTCTCTATTTACCATACGTAATTTTACCCTTCTCCCCTTTCCCCCCCCCCCCCCCTCTCTCTCTCTCTCTCTCTCTCTCTCTCTCTCTCTCTCTCTCTCTCTCCCCCCGTGCGTTATTAGATTTCCTCCCTTATCCTCCCCTGTACAGTTTTCTTTCCCTACTGTTATTCGTTTATAGTTTTTAGTATTGGTTACTTTGTCTTTATTTTTTGAAATAAGTTCTCCGGCGGATATATTCACTTATGTTTTTTATGCTTGTATTCGTTTGTTTACTTTCTAAGTTTAAAGTCAAGTGTGTATTCCTGCCTTCATAGATTCGTGATTCTCTTCACAGTACATTTACGCTTACAGTGAGTCGTTGAGTCAAAGTTGTATGTTGTGTGTATATACAAATTTTGTCAATCACAATCCTCGAAAGCTTACTAAATATTCATTGTTTTCTATTTTTTATGTCACTGCGTCAGCATATTCGGTTTTTCAAAACTACACTCACTGACTGCGCTCTGAATCATCATCATATTTTTCTCTTTTTTTTACCGTGTAAGTCCGGTATGTAGCATAATATGTTAGCGTGTGTTTATTTATAGCGCTGTCAAATGCTTTTGTTAGGCTAACCACTAAAAATTGATTAGAAACCTAATTACTCGAATATCATTTTTTAATGCATAATTATTGGTTGATTTAATTTCTCTCTCTCTCTCTCTCATATATATATATATATAATAACTGATTATATATATATACTATATATATATTTATATTTTAAAATATCTATATATATATAATATATTATATATATATATGATTATATATATATATATATAGTATATATATAACAAAACATATACATGTATGTATGTATATATATTGATTTGTTTTGTTTATACATTATTTGTGCAAACATACATATATATATACATATATATCATTTTTATGAAAGTTTGTCATCTAACTTATCCGCTTATACAAGACAGATGAAAATGTGATGGATTGTAAAGGTCATCTCTGGTAGACCCTTACGATGACCTCAAATGAAATGATCTGGAACATAACGATGCCGTTGCTGGGCATTTTTATCCGATCGATCTTGATCTTAATAATTCCAATAATAGTTTCTCTGTCATTTTCCGTTTTCATTTCTCGCTGACTTTTGTTTTTGTGAATCGTCTTACGCTCCATCCAGTTATCCTCTCGTGTATCCTTTCACTTTCAGTGAATCTTAATGCCAAGGTCGTTTTCTCTCTAGTTTCCTCTCTCTCGTTTTCCTCTTCCCTTTTTATCGCTCCTTGCACTCTCCGTTCCAGCATCTGCCTTCGTCGACTCGGGCAGTTCTCGTGGAATTATTGCGTAGTCGTTGCGAAGCAAGAAATGGTTAAATTCTTTTGTCTTTTGCTGCTCTTGCCCCGCTTTCTCGTCAGACAGGCGAACTGCACCAACGGAAGTTTATTGTATTAGTTTTTTTCCTCTTTTATACTCTGGTTTAAAGGGACCGCCTTTAATGTGAGAGGTGGGGAGGGGGACAGTGGGAAATGAAAATCGGGGGTAGGGGAATGAGGAAGGTGGGTGGGGAGGCGAAGAATTGGGAAGAGATGCCATTAGTTGTTTTCGTATTTGGTGCGTTTCACGATTTTTTCCCCTTGAGGGTCGTCGTTTCGTATTTAGTAAGTTTCACGATTTTTTCCTTGAGGTTCGTCGTGACTACTACTTACCATTATTTTGGCTCGACCAGTTTTTCCTCCCCAGTTAATGTGGGAATAACATTCCATTGAGTGTGGAGGTTTTTTTTCCCCCTTTTTCTTCTGCAAGGATATTTTGGAGATGAAACTAGGACATAGATTCTAGTTGGTTTGGGGCCATGTTTAGCTTGTTTTAAAGGCGCATTTGTTTTGGGGGTCCGTGGTAGCAGATCTTGTGAGAAAGACCGGGGGTTTGTGGGGGGGCGGGGGGAGTTGGGTGTCACGCTGCCATAGACTCATAGTCAGTCTTATAGGAAAGACGTCGTTCAGACTTCCAGCCCAACTAGTTAGAGTGACAGGGAACTGATCTGAGGGATAATTACCAGAGCTTAATGCAGCTGTGGCTGCTGTGCGTTTGTTTGGGAATGTAAACTTTCTTGTTGAATTTTTATTCGGTGGTTGGGCGGACATTTTATTTCAGCTGACGCTGCAGTGCAAGGTCCAGAGAATACTTTGTGCAGTATGTGAGAGCCAGAGAAATAGCATGCATTGCATTGATATACTGTCTATTGGGTAATATTGTCATTTTTTTAATTTGCTCTACAAACCAATGCTTTCAGGAGAGAGAAGCAGTGTGCAAATAATTATAGAAAGGTAATAATGAGAAAAGTTAGTTTTTTTAAAACATATTTTACTATCTCAAGTTAGGCAACAGAAAACAAAAATTGCACCACCCATTGAAAAACAGTCGATAGGTTACACGTCTAGGAACAAACTTTACGTTAATAATAGGGGGCACACGATGGTCAATAAACAGTAGTATTGCGCAATAGCAACAAAGGCCAGAGCCACACGGCAGGAAACCAAGCACAGATACTACTCGACTGGATGCAAACGTTAGCACTAGAAATGGGGAGCCTCTGCTGGACGGAGAGCTGGCAGTGGTATTACATGAAGTGGAACAGGCACTAGTGCCAAATAAACTACACGATCCCACTCAATTGTGATCGAGGGAATTTCGCTCTGTAACGTCCGGCTTCGTCTCACTGTGCGCCAGCTTAAGATAATTATTTCAGCCGTTGCTTTAAAAGGGCACAGTGCCTTAACTTCGCGCCCCTCTATATTTTCTGTGTCTTCTCTTGCTTTGTGTATCTTTCGATAAATGCTGGCCCCTGCCAGTATATTTTCATTATTTATTTTTTTTATTAACTCGTGGTTTTCTCCGTAGAGGGGGGCTAGTGCCATCAGTGCACCTCGCGCTGTTTACTGTAGGCATTACTTAAGATTCTTTGCAACGTCCCTTCGGCCCCTACCTGCAATGCTTTTCATTATTTTTACTGTACCTCCGTCCATATTCTCTTTCTTCTATCTTACTTTCCACCCTCTCCTAACAATTGTTTCATAGTGCAACTGCGAGGTTTTCCTCCTGTTACGCCTTTCAAACCTTGTTACCCTCAATTTTCCTTTCAGCGCTGAATGACCTCACAGGTCCCAGTGATTGGCCTTTGGCCTAAATCTTATATTCCTTCCAATATCTCTTGGATTTCCCCCACTGTTTCTTGGGTTGACTTGAGAGTGGATTTGTGCTTCAAAGATTGTGCAAGTTTTTTTCCATTTTTGTATTTGAGGTCACTGATTATTGCCAACTGCTTCCAGCTGACATGAATAATGTTGACAGTATGCGACGTATCCGTTGTATTCAGCTTTTCTTCTGCTCTGTATTCCATGTGAAAGGTTAACAGGAAAATATGCGTTGGTGAAGGCCATTTGAATTCAGCCTCAGACATTCGTAGATGTTGGATATGCATAAAAAAATGGAAGCGAGAGTTCCAGTAAGTTGCATGATGATTTTCATCCTCGCCACCTCAGCTAGATTCCCCGAAATCAGTCCTCTACGGGGAACAATCGAGAGAGTTAGAGTAACATATAAATTTCGTTTGTTATGCCAGCGTGGGATTCTGGGTACATAAAGTCTGCATTTTCTTGATGCGACTGCTTGTGACTGAAAGTAATCTGGTTAGGTGAAAGGGTCCTTTTCATTATCTCCCACACCTTGGGCCATATATTATGTGTGGGTGATATTTTCTTCACATATACGCTTTAGTCTGTGATGATCACAACTGTTGCAACTCCAGCTTGTATGGTTATATGAGGCATCTTACCGGTACCTACTAATCGGTGTAAATTACTTTAGGTTTGTTAATCAGCAGCGCAGGTAACATTCTTAGTGAATTTGTGAGTTGACATTAAAATAGTATTGCAATAGCGATACTATTTTTTTCTCTTAGCCCAAATACATTTAACGTTAAGAATAATTGTCCTGGGCGAATATGTTCATATTTCACCCGAACGATATTGTTAATTTTGTATTGCGGACTGAGTAGATAATTTTGGCTTTGCATCTCTGATGTCATTAGTCAAGGAAAGCTTTGTGTCGGCCGATAACCCTCATGTGCGTCTGACAATCGTTAAGTATTATGTCCAACTCGTCCGATAATTTGAATAGTCTGCCTTTTATCGATAAGGACCCTTTGTCCCCGACCCTGCCGGAGAACCACTTTCATTATTGGGTTATTGGGGTTGAGCTCAACCCCCATTTCCAAGGGGTCGGGGGTGATGGGGCCAGGGCTGGGGTTGGGATGGATGATGGGGAACTTTTGTCGAGCACAAGTTTGAGGGAGAGTCCAGGGGATGACGGAAATGTTGCATATTGGTTGTGGATATCTTCATTTTCATCGGTGTGTGCATATATTCGTTTTATTTTTGAGGAATTTGAGTTGCCAAGAATGACCATAGGTTTTAGTTGATGATAATAAGCTTTGACTAATCGGAATTAATGTGTATACTTTTTATTTTCGGGTTGCGCTTTGTTTGCACTTTTACTTGCTGCTTAATTGAAACGAATGCATACAAGCAAACGAGCAACCGCTGAGCTGTGTTAAAAAGAAATGTTTGATAAGGAGGTAGTCGCGTCGGGAATAAGGAGAATTTAGCACCGCAGAAGAAGGAAAGAATGATACAAAACCACTTATGATTCACTGTTGTTCTCGAAAGCTACGCGTTCTGTGTCCAGTGTCCGCTCTGTACATTAAATATGAAGTGATATTGACATACTTTTATGCATAGGAAACCGATACTCTCGTATGTGTGTGGGATGGTTAGATTTCTTTGTTTTGAACGAAATATTGTTAGAACCTGGAGTCAAACTCAAAAGAGAGGCGAGGATGCTAATTCTTTGATTGCATCACACTGCTTCAAGTAACAGAAGCAGTAACTTGTCAAAGCTTGCAAGCGCTGTGGAATCAGGTGGAGACCCAGCTAATGGAAGGCCCAAAGCTTGCAAGCGCTGTGACATCACGCGGAGACCCAACTAACGGAGGGCTCAAAGCTTGCAAGCGCTGTGACATCACGCGGAGACCCAGCTAACGGAGGGCTCAAAGCTTGCAAGCGCTGTGACATCACGCGGAGACCCAGCTAACGGAGGGCTCAAAGCTTGCAAGCGCTGTGACATCACGCGGAGACCCAGCTAACGGAGGGCTCAAAGCGGAGGGCTCAAAGCTTGCAAGCGCTTTGACATCAGGTGGAGACCCAGCTAACGGAGGGCTCAAAGCTTGCAAGCGCTGTGGCATCAGGTGGAGACCCAGCTAACGGAAGGCTCAAAGCTTGCAAGCGCTGTGACATCAGGTGGAGACCCAACTAATGGAGGGCTCAAAGCTTGCAAGCGCTGTGACATCACGTGGAGACCCAGCTAATTCGGATGACTCAGACGGAGAGCAGCCACCAGACCAGAGAGTCCTTGCACCCAGTCTGTACTCTGCTCAGCTGACCGCCACGTGAATTGCGAGTTTGTTGCCGGTTTATTTACTGATAAAATAATTTAAGGTTCTTCTGCGCCGTCATTCATTTTCTTGTATGTTTTCCTTTGAGATGAGGAGAGGTCTGAGAGTATTCATATTTTCATGCTTTTTATATGTAAAGATAAGTTTAGTTCAGCCTCTATACAAAATTCTCCGTAAATATTTATTTCTGTATCCCACTCAATGAAAATTTGAAAACGTTAATCAAATGAAAGTATGAAAAGTGAAACCGGATCAGTATGATGTAATTGTTATATATATATATATATATATATATATATATATATATATATCATATATATATATATATTATTATATATTTATATATTATATATTATATATAATATACACACACACACACACACACACACACACACACACACACACACACA
>NC_061092.1:16973060-17015560 GCF_015104395.2 Macrobrachium nipponense
TTTTTCTTTATTTTTCTCATTCGTCTGTATTGAGTGTCCTTGCGTTGCTTGGAGATGCTTACGAACTACTGTGTAAAGTTTATACCTATTTCTACAAGTATTTAAGAAGCTTTATGTACCCATGTTGGAAGAGTCGTTGTTCTATATTTGTTTATTTTTATTCATTCATATTGGTTTCTTAATAAAATTGTAACGTGTGTAAAGGATTTTTACACATACCATTTGTTGTTTCGTCTTATCAGCTACCTTTAATTGATGTTTTTTCGATTATATGTAGTGCCGTTTCCGTGAATGGATTGATGTCATTGATATTTCTGCGAGGAGTGTGTACGAAGTTTTACGTATTAAGTAAAACTTAGTTATTGTTTACTTAGGAGAGCGTTTGGAAGATGATTGAAAATACGACAAATTTTGTTTGGTGAATACGCTTCACCCCACTTGTAAAACGTCTTCATAGCTTTACAGAGGTGATGTTATGAACATCTTAATGATTGTAAAACGTCTGCATAGCTTTGCAGAGGTGATGTTAGGAACATCTTAATGATTGTAAAACGTCTGCATAGCTTTGCAGAGATAATGTTAGGAACATCTTAATGATTGTAAAACGTCTGCATAGCTTTGCAGAGAAGATGTTATGAGCATCTTAATGATTGTAAAACGACATCATAGCTTTACAGAGATGATGTTATGTGATTGTAAAACGTTTGCATAACTTTACAGAGACGATGTTTAAGAACATCTTAATGATTGTGCCCTTTGTCAACTTTCCGCCCTCGTCACCGCTCAGGTATGGATTACCTCGTCGAGATCTTCCTGTTTTTATCAAATAGTTTACCATTGGCTAAGTCCTAGACACTCATGTCTGTTGCTTTTCTCAGTTCCTGAGTGATTCACGTGCTTGCCTACCGATTCGGTAGTCTCGAGTTCGATTCCCCGCTCTGCCAACGTGGAATCAGAGGAATTCGTTTCTGGTGATTAGAAATTAATTTTTCGATATAATGTGGTTCGGATCCCACAATAAGCTGTAGGTCCCGTTGCTAGGTTACCAATTGGTTCCTAGCCACGTAAAAATCCCCATTTGGGCCCCACGGAAGCTTACTTACAAATAGGTTGATGATTCCTGGTTTGGACAAAAGTGGAATGCTAGATTTAAGGAAACTCGTCATTATCAAACTTCCTCGTCCGCTTCGGGGAAACAAAGACTGGAGAGATTGTGTAGAAGGAAAAAAAAAGATAGTTTTTGTAAAGCCACTTATCTTGGTGTACATTTGACTCCCTTTATTTTCATATTTTTTCCCCAAAGTTGAAACCGGAAGCCGCATGTTCTGCGCCTGATAGAGAGAGAGAAGAGAGAGAGAGAGAGAGAGAGAGAGAGAGAGAGAGAGAGAGAATATCGCTCTCCCATAATGAGGAAATGTGATTGATGACTTCTTCCATTTGACTAGTTATCTGGCGGTGATGAGTTGTGATGATTCATTTTGTCATTTTAACGAAGCTCAGTGGCTGACCTTGTGTGGGGTTTCGTTTCAATATAATTCAACTCTAGTATTTCAAAATTGAAACAAACCTGAATTTTAATGGGAAAATTGAAACTGGGTTCTATTAATGTGTATGAATAGTGTTCATGGTGTATATGTCTTTGAATCAATAATAGGTATATCTTAGTTTAACCAGACCACTGAGCTAGCCTGAAGGATTCGATATTCTTACGTGGCTAGGAACCAATTGGTTACCTAGCATTGGGACCTATGTTATATCGAGAAGAATTTCTAATAATCAGAAACAAATTCCTCTGATTCCACGTTGGCAGAGCAGGGAATCGAACTTGATTCCACGTTGGCAGAGCGGGAAATCGAACTCGGAACTACCGAATTTTTAGGCGAGCACGTAAACCACTTGTCCAAAGAGGAACTGTTGAATCAATAATGTGGACCGTCTCTGTTGCTTAGCAGAGAACGGATGCTAAGACCAAATCTCCTTCCTTATCTCTCTTACTTCCAAGTACCCGTGCTGGCATAAGACCAACTTTATCTAAACAGCCAACCTAATGCGAATGAAGTCTTCTCAAGCTGAAATAAACCGTTATTTTTAGGGAAGAGTTGTGGTCGCCGATTCCATTAGTGCCTAGATATCCCATAAATGTTATCAAGGAACGAACGAGTGTACCAAACAGAACGCGCGTGTATGGTGATAACAAACATATTGGCTTTAAGTGCTTATATGTATTGCCTCGGCATTGCCTCGTAACTCAAGATAAAGCCTAGTAGTAGTCACGTGTAATTACTGATAAAAAATTAAAATAATATCCTTTCATTTTAAAACGTCCCGAGCGGTTCAAGAAAACAGTTGGTCAGGTTGAGCATGGTAAGGTGATTAATTGAGTCTAGTACATTTCTAGTACTTAGGAAAAGGATTAACTTTTAGAATGAGATCATAGGACGTAAAAATCATCCTGTCAAAATCACTCACTTCCAGTTAGACTCCCTAGACAGGGCGAGCTACCAAACAAGGAGGAGAGGTGTGGCTAGCTTTTTTTCTTTTTTTTCTTTCTTTTTTAAGAATGTAGGAAGTATTTTAAGAAGACGGTTTATTTCAATAAACAGAATAAATTTTAAATCTTCCAGAGAACTCGACTAAAGAAATTGCCAGGGCGTCGCCTTGCCGCAAGAGTTATAAGGTACATAGTGCTTCTTTCTTTGGGAGAAGTATTCAGTAAAGGTCAACAGTAAAAGATATGAAACTTTTTATTCCTCGAGCCTCAACCCCTTCGTCCCCCCACTCCCCCCCACCAAAAAAAATAAAGATTTTTTTTCACATGAAAATTTTTATGTTGTTGAACGAGAAATTTCGAAAGAGGATTTAATCTACCGTTTGTAAGAAGCCCACGATTGATCTGATGTCCTTTAATGGCATTAGTCACTTGAACTTCACGGGGCGTAGCCTAAGTGCTCAAGTGCTATCTTTTGAATGTTAATCACTCGGCACCTAAATGGTGAACAGCTCTTGTGGAAACTTACCTCTTGGGGAGTGTCTCGCCTGGTTGACTTACTTGGTCAGCGTAAGTGTATCCTCTTGGCAACTTCATTTTGGTATCAGGCTCCATTTATTACTTTGCATTGTTCTGTCATATTTTTATTGTTTGTCTGATTTCATACGGGTTCTGGGTAGAATTACAAGGCTATTGTTTTCTTGTTCACAACAAAAATACATTCTTGTAGAAATAAGCCGCAGAAAGGTTTAAACACCTGTAGCAAGTTGAAGCAGAAAATAATTTCCTTGATGAAAAAAAGCAAGAAAAGGATAAATGAGAGTAATACTGAACGTGATTTACAACAAATTTAAAAGTACATAACTTGCATAATGAAGAATTGAAATCAATTACATTTGGATGTATTAAGGAACTAAAACGACATAAGAATTTTTATATTACTTTGAGTGTACTCAGTAGGAAGGATGAAAAACTTAGAACGGGGGGTGGGGGAGGGGCGTTCACTATAATTGGTTGAATTTACTCGGCTGTTTGAAGATTACTAAGCGTAGTACCCGAGACGGCAAACTGTAAAAAAAAAAAAAAAAAAAAAAAAAAAAAAAAAATAGATAAATAAAATAAAAAAGATGATAAAAATAAGATAAAGAAAATAAGATGATGATAATAATAATAATGATAATAGTAAAAAAAACACAAAAATGCTCCAATCACTCAAGCAAGACGTCATTTTAAATCTGTGATGTAGAACAGCGTAGATTACGCTCAGAAATGTAACTGGTTTTGACTCGACTACGTTACTGATGTTTAAAATAAATGAATAAAATAACTTCCACCAATTCTATAAACCTGTCGAAATCGAGCAGCCCTTGATAAAATGATTCTGTAGCTTGGATTCACTGAAAGTGAGGAAACTCACAGGCGGAAGCAAGATCAAATCAAGTAAGTGCCGCTGACGTCACTTAGGGTTCAGTAACACACTCTCCAGAACCCTCCTTCGACGTGACCCTATCCCCCGCCATAACCCGTTAGGTCACGTGCGAAATCATTTATGTTTTCCTCGAAAGGGAACAACTTTGTATTCATGCTTAACCTTACAGTAGTCTTTCTGTGTTGTTGCATCAGAAGTTTCTGTGCATTGTATGAAATTCATGTGACACACCCCACAGCTGATAGAAAGTTTTCAGCGGAAGTGTTACAGACGTATTGAGATGGACTGGGCAGGAGAAATTTATTTATATGTATCTCCAGCTGTTGTTCATCTGAGTCTTTCAGAAACGATTCTATGTGAAGACTGATTTGCGTAAATCTACTTGGCCACTGGAGCATGAAATATTTCTAACGTGAATCAGCGTTTGATGAATTGGGGGAACTAAAAATTTGCTCTCCGAACATTCAATTTACGGTTTTTTGTGTGCACGTATGAGAGAGAGAGAGAGAGAGAGAGAGAGAGAGAGAGAGAGAGAGAGAGAGAGATGGTGGGGAGGGGCGAGACGGAGCGGCCATGACAATTATGTTTAGAATCGTTCCCAAGGGAGGAGTGGTAATGAATTATTTCCCAGTTTTCTGTGGCAAGTTTGTGTGCGTGTGTGGTGTGAGGGAGAGAGATCTCATTGTTAAGGAGAGAGAGAGAGAGAGAGAGAGAGAGAGAGAGAGAGAGAGAGAGAGAGAGCGTTGATATTGACTGACTTATGGGACTGCCTATATGTCTTGGCATGGCAGGTAGGTAGATAAAATTGCTGGTAGTTTTGGATGCCAAATCTTACTTTTGAGCTGGGATTAATCGCTGGTTTTGTTGGATTGTTTACATTCTTGAATGTCTCTCTCTCTCTCTCTCTCTCTCTCTCTCTCTCTCTCTCTCTCTCTCTCTCTCTCTCTGGGTGGAGGTGAAGTGTTAGGTCTACTTGGTTATAATTGGAACCTAGATGGGCGTGTACTTTTAGTTCTGCGTTTGAGTAGATACAGTGACTGGTCTCACTAAGTTCAAGGAAACTTAAGTCCAGGGGATATTGCTCCAGGTAAGTTGATATTATAAAGGGGACTTATTTATATTTGGATTGAAGAGTGGTTTTGTGGAAATGAAGGAAAAAATTAAATTTGTTAGTACATATTGTTGTGAAGAAAGCAAGAAATTCGAGTGGTTCAGTTTTTGTTGACCACGCCTTGGCCACACCTTGTGGTGCAACGTTGCTCGCGAGATGCATAAATGTTGCACTTATTCTGTCCGTTCCTGTTATTGCATTCTTGCTTTTCTAAGAATTTGTTCAAATGACGTGAGATTGACAAGCAAGGTTTAGCAGAGTGCGACTTCTATTTATTAAAAAAAATGTAACTGTAAAGAAACGGAGTTGAATATATTTTGTAATGTTTAAATACAAAATACCAATTGGGAGTGTGGCGATCACCAGTTGCAAAAATTAAATGTGGCACCTGAGTTGGCACAGTTGGCACACTCAGTGACATATATACTTCATTCCAATTACGCAAATGTTGTAGAAAGGACGCTATGTTAAGCACCTGTAAATACCCAGCTTGATAGGTTACTGGTTTAGTTTATGCTGGCCTTATGCCAGCACAGCTTGAAGGTATGAAAGTGAGTAAAAAGGCTGGAGTGGACCAATAGAGATTTTACTCAAATAAATCTATCACTGAATATGTTGATAAACTTCTTCCCTTAAGCGATAACAAACATTTGTTTTTTTTCTCAAAAAGACCGGTTGAAACAATTTCCAGCAATACAGATGAATAGAAGAGATTCAGCTCTGGGCGAGAATGGTATACAGGCCTAATTGAAGCCATCGTTATGGTCGAAGATTAAGCTGGTTTTATGCCAGCAAGGGCTCCTGATTATAGAGCAACCTGTAATGAAGAATCCGTTCGTGTTCTGGCGAGTATCACCACTCGGTGTTATTTTTTCTATTGGCAACCTCGTGGGAGGAACTTTTGTAATGTTCACGCATCTTGTCCTAATTTATTCACTGTTAACAATCAGAAGCTCCAGAAAATGTTTTTACGTTTGATATTGTCTGAAATTCTGAGGACCATTCTGAGGCGTTTGGAGATGGGAGTCGAACGTAGAAGAGGTGACTTTTGTGATGTTCACGCAGTCCTAATTATATCACTGTTAACAGTCAGAAACTCCGGAAAATTCTTATACGTTTGATATTGTCTGAAATTCTTAGGGCCAATCTGAGGCTTTTGAAGATGGGAGTTGAGCGTAGAAGAGGCGACTTTTGTGTTGTTTACGCTCCAGAAAATCTTTTATACGTTTGATATTGTCTGAAATTCTGAGCATCAATCTGAGGTGTTTGGACATGGGAGTTGTACGTAGAAGAAGTGACTTTTGTGATGTTCACGCAACTTGATAGTCCTAATTTAATCACTGTTAACAATCAGAATCTCCTGAAAATTTTTATACGTTTGATATTGTCTGAAATTCTGAGGACCCATCTGAGGCCTTTGGAGATGAGAGTCGAACGTAGAAGAGGCGACTTTCCTGATGTTCACACTTCTTGATAGTCCTAATTTGATCACTGTTAACAATCAGAAACTCCAGAAATTTTTTATACGTTTGATATTTTCCGTAATTCTGAGGCCTTTGGGGATGGGAGTCGAAAGCAGAAGCGTCTGGACACCATTAGGAAACCAGTGGAAAACATCAGTCGGTCTGTTCACAGGCCATGAATGCAAGGACGCTAGGTCCGTTACGTAACACATTACTCATGAGTAACAACAGGCTTCTTATTTCTTCAGGTGAGAGCTGGAGCTTGTGAATATTACGGACGCTTGCTGCAATTGCCTTGCAAGCTTTCAAGGTTGCCTTTTCTTGACGTTGTGAGAAATTCACCTAGGAATCTACGTGGATGACGATAAGCTGTGATTACCGCCGAGAGATTACGGAGGTGGGGGTCGTGGTGTTTCAGAACATTGTGTGGTCCTGTCCACCTTATCCACTATCCACAAAGATTATTTTTATTCTGAAGGAGAAATTTTGAGAAATTGTGTATTTTCAAGGATGATGACGGAAAATTCTCTCTCTCTCTCTCTCTCTCTCTCTCTCTCTCTCTCTCTCTCTCTCTCTCTCTCTCTCTCTCTCTAGAGGTGCCTCACATTGAGGGACCTGGGGAAACCCGAGCGAGCTGTAAGTAAGCTCTCTCTCTCTCTCTCTCTCTCTCTCTCTCTCTCTCTCTCGTTCCCTCTCTCTCTTCTCTCTCTCTAGAGGGTGCCTCACATTTGAGGACCCTGGAGAAACTAGCGAGCTGAAGTAAGGGCTCTCTCTCTCTCTCTTCTCTCTTCTCATCTCTCTCTCTCTCTTCCTTCCATCCCTCTCTCTCTCTCTCTCTCTCTAGAGGTGCCTCACACTGAGGGACCTGGGGAAACCCGAGCGAGCTGTAAGTAAGGTCTCTCTCTCTCTCTCTCTCTCTCTCTCTCTCTCTCTCTCTCTCTCTCTCTCTCTCTCTCAGAGAAATACCTGTCGTTAAACTTAGACTGTATATACCTGTTCTATGTTTAAGCAGCTACTTCGTTAATGGACCTATAAATTATGAATGGGTCTCTTAACGAAGTAACTAAGCAAACATATTACAGGTACATACAGTATGAGTTTAACGAGAGTTAATTCTGAGAGAGAGAGAGAGAGAGAGAGAGAGAGAGAGAGAGAGAGAGAGAGAGAGAGAGAGAGAGAATATTAACCATTATCACTTAGTTTTTTACTTATTTTTTTTCGATATTCATGTTTATTATTCTTGAAAGTCGCGTTAGAATTGCATCCTATTCGGCATATGAGTGCAGCTCTGCGTGAGCGGCATCTCAGTGACAGACAAGGGCGTAATTTCGGATTAATTACGTATGCGAAGCATCAAACCCCGAATCTATGACCTGTAAACCAGCCTTTTGATATGCCGGTGTTCTTATGTGACAAACGAATTGTAATGAATTGTCGTTGCTCTCCGGATTAAGGATCGTGTATTATTATTTTTTTATAGTTTTTTTTCAATGGTTGTTCGTCTTGACTTGTTACTCAAGTCGAATTCAGTAATATATATATATATATAATATATATATATATATATATATATATATATATATATATTTTGTGGTGTGTTTGTGGATGTTGTGTTGCCCCTTCCGTTGAGCTATTCCTTGAAAATTGAAACGGCTTCCTGCCGGTGTGTGTGGGTGTGTGTGATATATATAATATATATATATATATACAATATATATATATATATAGTATATATTATATATAATATATATTTATATATATATATTTGTATAATATATTATATATTATATATTATATTATTTATATATAATATATATAGATCATAGATAGAGATATATATATTATAATATAGATATGATATATATATATATATATATATATATTATTTATAAATTATTATATATATATTATGTATATATCATATATATATATAGGATATATATATATATATATTATATATAAGTATATATATATATATTATATAATATATATATAGATATATATTAATATATATTAAATATATATATATTAATATCAGTAAACAGCAGGGTTCATAAAAAACGTAATAAAATCCATGGTTTATTCACAAGAGGAAACGTTAGCGCATAATCTCAGTGCATCATCAGTCTGTAAAATTAAAACACTTATTAAAAATATTATAAATATATATGTGTGTGTATGCACCTGTATATGCATATACATAGGCTACATACATACATACAGAGAGAGAGAGAGAGAGAGAGAGAGAGAATGAGGAAGAGAGAGATGAGAAGACAGAGAGAGGAGAGAGAGAGAGAGTTAAATTTCACTATAAGTATACATGGGATATGTGCATGTGCTACTCATACTCCTCTAGAAAGGTTGCTAGCCATGTGCCCTTTTTCCACACTGGCTGCAACCCTCTGTAGTCGACTAACTTGTGCTTTTATCATTCTCTGCATAGGTCACCAGAGACTCATTAGGTCGTCAGGAAATCATTCCAATCTGCTTTTCCCCAACTTTGAGCGGATGTATATTATACGCTTGGTGTGTTTACAAAAACTAGATCGCGGCCTGTGTATACACACAGTGTGTGTGTGTGTTAATAATTCAGTGTGCATCGATATTTAGCTTTTTATAGTCAGCTTTTTATCCCTTTGTAAGGACGAAGTAAGCTGCTCTATAGATTTTTTTTCGTATTGCATTTTATAGTCAATATATCTTATAAATACATCATTTAATCATCAGATATCGTTCGTTTTGACGTATTTATGACAGTTTGAACGACGTCGCATCTCGTGTTTGGAGCCTGTTAGGCTTGATAATGGCCTGTTTTGATAGACGTCATTATCTTCAGCAATTCATTAAGCCTGTTGGAATATTAAGCTCGTTATATGTTCAAAGTCAGCGCGTGCGCGGGACGGTAACATATTTTCGTCTAATTTTTAATAATTCATAATGGGATGTTTATTACCAAGTTCTCTTTATTAATTGTAATTTTTTGTCTGTTTAATTTTATAAAAAGATTGATTTGATGTTTGATGTTGTAAGTATATTTTTTATTTTGTCGGTTAGATTCAACAGCAGCAAAGACTGAATTAAATCGACTAGCTATTATGAAGAATATGCATTTTACTTATATATATATATATATATTATATATATATATATATATATATATATATATATACATACATATATATACATACATATATATGTATATTGAATAATTTATATTTTGAGTAGCAAGGAAATGGGCCGTCAGCATCTCATGGCTAAATTTTAATTCAATAACAGACCTTGTTGCTATATACAAAAATGTGAAATCTACTTAAGTGTCTGGTGTGTCAATTATTCATTAATAATTGACATTTAATTATTCATTACTAAGTTGCTAATAATTTACTAACCCCTGTTCATTAACAGGGATTGCCGAATTGTAAGTGTAATGAATATTAGATGTATTTATTTGTGCTCGTTCTTTTTTCTTTATTTTAGAAGGAAAAAAAAAAAAAGTGATCAAGATCCCGTCATGGTGGTTGCGGCTGACTAACTCCGAAATAAAGTTATTTGGAATAATAGATTAGTTTCTGCTATTGCTGACAGCTGTTAGGTATTTGTGTGTTTGTGAAACTAGGTCGTTGAAGTTTCTGATGGTAGTCTTGTTTATTGAGAAAATATAATTCAATTGTTATCCGTAGTATTGTGTTCAATATTCTGTAAGAAAACTGTTTAGTTTATCACATCCAAATTGTGAAACTACAATATTGTTAGTTCTGAAGTATTTAATTACATATACTTAAGTTACATCAAGGTATGCTGTGAAACATGGTATATACAGGTATATTGTGAGACAGTTTTTAGAATTATATACTGTAAACTGTATAACATGCAGATTAATTTGAAACGTCACATGCAAATGTGATATTCAATGACAATTGCAGATGAAATGTGAAGCATGTCACTTGTTGGCTGGTATTTAGGTTATGCCTGGCGTTGTTTTGAAATTGACAATGTTTACTAGTTTTAACACTGTGAGAATTTTAGCCTGATCTTCTTGAAGTGTGTATTTTGGGTTGTGTATAAGTTACCTATATTTAATGATATTCTGCTTTTATCCCTATTATGTTTTCATTTTATAATGAAAAAGTCCGAGGACAGACATATTTTTGTACTTGAAGTCATGGCTTTATTATTTCGTCGCATAACTTGAGTAACATTCCGTTTTTTTTTATTGGTCTTCAAGATTTTCACATATTTGTGACAAAGTGGCACATAAAAAATTCCTGATATTGTTATAATGGGCCTTAGATGTTTTTCCAAATAGTCGTTGTAAAGTGATGCATCGTTCTTAGTCTTTTATTTTACAAATACAGTAGCTTGATATTACTTCTCGTTACCTTGCATGAACGCACTAGCAGTCATAATGGTGTGACATTCGTAATGACGTTTTTCCTCATCCCCAATTGAGTATGACACATGTCATCATCATCAATCGCATGGCATTAGTTACCCATAGACTCATCAACTTGCGTCAGATGACGGTATTTCTTTATACGTGTACTCTCTCTCTCTCTCTCTCTCTCTCTCTCTCTCTCTCTCTCTCTCTCTCTCTCTCTCTCTCTCTCTCTCATAACGGTACATTGGCTTCCTTTAACACTACAAAACTCATACATCTCTCTACGCGTTATTATGCATTACATGCTATTTCCTCTTGTTATCTTCCGTGAACCTTCGTATTTATCATTCATCATGTTTTATCCCATTTAACGTTCATCTGGGCGTAACAGACTGCATGAGTGTTACGCATTCCGGATGTCATATAAGTCGGTGTTTTTGGAGAGGGCCGTCACTTATTGACAATAATACACATATATATAATATACATATATATATATATATATATATATATATATATATATATATATATATTATATATATTGTATAGAAGATTGTGGACTTACGTAGGTATTCACACGCGATCACAGGTTTGAGCATTTGGAAGGTTGTATGCCCAAGTATGTATTTACACGTATATACGTTCGCATGCACACTCATACTTAAAAGATATATGTATTGTTATTCATATCTGGGATAATGTGGCGATTCTCTTATATCTGGGATACTGTGGCGAATCTTGTAATTTTAGGTGTAGATATCTGGGGTACTGTGGCGAATCCCTTAATATTTGGCATCAATATCTGGGGTACTATGGCGAATCTCTTAACATTAGGTATTAAAATCTGGGATACTGTGGCGAATCTCTTACTATTAAGTATAAATATCTGGGATACTGTGGCGAATCTCTTAAGTTTAGGTATTAAAATCAGGGATACTGTGGCGAATCAAAGTTTAGGTACTAATAGCTGGGATACGGTGGCGAATCTGTTAATTTTAGGTATTCATATCTGGGATACTGTGGCGAATCTGTTAAGTTTGGTTACTCATAGCTGGGATATTGTGGCAACTCTCTTAATTCTAGAACAAACACGAACCAAAGCCGTAATTGCGTAGAACACGACCTTTTATCGAGACCTAGAATGATCATCCGTATCGCCGTGGAGTCACTTCCGTCCGCTCCATTCTAATAGCAGCGCGTCGAAGGAGCCGCCTCCGTCCTCCCATGACGCGGCTGCTACGCAAATGGAATCCATCTTGAGTCGGAGGATCGTGACGTCCTTCCGTGAAATGATGACTGTATATGTAAGGTTTCCCATAGATGAGTTTCTTGATCACGGTCAGTCTCCTGTGTCTGTGAAGGTTGGTGAAGGTTAGAGAAGGGGGTGTTTGAAGGATTGATTGCGTGAGTGTTGTGGGTTATGCAGAATTGCAAAATGACACAGTTGCGTCTTGCTTGGAAGTTCCCTTGCTGCAGCTTTACTTTAGCCAGTTTTGCTTTGCTTGATTTTTAGAGAAGCAGAATTATACGGTGCCACGCACTCGTGTTCGACCACATGCCATAACACTGGGGCAAATATTCGCCATTGGTTAAACATTGGCTATTTTGGCCCCTGTCATAATACGCTATTGATTCTGATCAACGTGTTTCTCATGCTGTAATTATTGATGCCGTGTGCATTGACTTTCACGTTTCACGTTGCATGGTTATTGTGCAATGCCGAGTAACATTCGACTTAACATCTAGTAATCTCTTGTGTTTTGTTTGTGACTATTCCAGCGTTACTCAGTTTGAGAAATGATTTTGTCAGTAAGGTACCATACTTCCAAATTTATCATGATACGTCGTTTTCGCGTTACGAGTTTGGAAACCTGATTTAGTTTTGTCTTGTGTAGAATAATGGAATTTTAAATTGAAGTTTGTTCGATGTCTTGTTCTATAAATAAGTTGTGTCATTCGTACAAAAGCTACAGCTGGGCTATTTAAGGATGTTGAGCTTGGATTCTCAGTATTATTCTGCAGTGCTAGCTGTGTAATTTCAAGTTCTTAGAATTCTGCTAGTTTCATTTATTTAATTACCGTAATTTTTGTTCCAATTCCAAGTTATCATTTTACAGAATTGAGTTTAATGTATAAAAGTATGAGCGTGCAACTGCAGGTAATTAATTTAATTGCTTTGATTGAGAAAAGCTTTTTGTTGTTTTATTTGCATTTAGTATACTATTGGTCGAGATATTACTGGTCAGCAAAAGTTTAACGATTATAACAGTACGTTGGTATTATAAATATACAAATCCACAGACATGATGGAAGTATATTATTCATGCGGAATACATTGGATAGTTTTCTGTATACTAAACCCGATTTCAAGGCCGGTATGTGAAATATCTGTTTTTCTGTGTCTGGTTAAATTGACTGTGTATTTGCCTTCAGCCATGATTAGATGAAATCCATTTTCGTCCTTATTTACAAGGGCAAACTTCTCAAATAGGAAAGTCATAGAAATTCGCATAACGTAGCAGTTTGTGGTTATGCAAAAGTAATCTTGATGTTCAAGTAGCAGTTATGTACAAAGTCTTCTTTGGACGTTATGTGGTCTAGTGTTCAACCGTGAATGAAAAAGGGAAGAGAAAAGCTGGCCTCAGCAAACTGTTTCACCAAGTGTTCAGATATTTTATACTCTTCTGTCTGGCCCCCATGTAAATGTGTCGCTTTTTCTAGATGTTTTTCTAGATGGTTGTTTAGATGCTTCTCTAGATGTATGCCGTTGTCTAATATATTTTCGCACCCACTCTCTCTCTCTCTCTTGTCAGTGGTATGTTTATTTTTACCAGTCGAGTATTATCTCTCTCTCTCTCTCTCTCTCTCTCTCTCTCTCTCACTCTTTCCCCTCGAGATTCAGGGACAAATAGCTGTGATCTCTCTCTGTCATGCAAACAGCAAGACCACTTTCTTCCATGAAGTTTTTATTTTAGTTCTGCAAATGTTTTGTTCTCCATCTACGGGCAGAATGTACTTTATTCTTGTCAATAATATTGAAGGATGGCATCCTGTCTGAAAGAGTCAGGAACAGCTGGGGTTTTATAATGTATATGCATTTGTAAATAGATTTATTCATTATTGCGATTTATTCGCTTTCCAAACAGAGCAAAAAATAAATAAATAAGTAAATAAAAATTCAATCCATACTTAATATTGCAAATTCTTATCGCATTTGACAACAACCAAAATGAGATACTTAAAACGATGCCCCTGAGTTTTATCATGCGTTTATCAACGGTTTTGGGCGGTAAATCGTAGCAGCTTTTACCGGCAATTTGACACATTCAGAGTGGAACGAAGTTAAGTGATAGAGAAGAGTGACGTAGTTTTTTTTTTTTTTTTTTTTTTTGTTTTTTTTTTTTTTTTTTTTTAGGTACAGTGTGATTGTGCTTTGGATGAAGGGGTTCCCTTCCTCTTTAGGTGTCGTAATCACGTATAATTATCGGTGGGACTGTTATTACTGTTATATTAGTTGGATAGCACCTATAGGAAGTAATACCTGATGGTGTTACTTTTGCATTTGTAAACATTGAAGTGATGTGTGATATAAACTTGTTTTACGCGTGTGTTCGTTATATATGTCATGATTATATTCTGTAGTTCTTGCGTAAGTCTCTCTCTCTCTCTCTCTCTCTCTCTCTCTCTCTCTCTCTCTCTTGTGTCATTTGTCTATTATGCATTGTATGAACATTGGGTAAATTTGTCACTTTACTTTGTCAATGTTAAATACGTCTATTGCGTGGTTTGGTGTTTATGAATTAGCTTGCCGTTTTTTTGTGACTGACCAAAAAAAAAAAAAAAAAAAAAAAAAAAAAAAGCTACCGAACATATATTATATACTCTGACTTTCTTTGAAGGTTTACGGAAAATTGGTAAAACCGTTTGAAAATGCTGCATGAAAATTGGATGCAGTTAGGAGAATGGAGGTCAGTGGTAAGGATTACAAAACATAGACGTATTGACATGTAGTTCAAATTCATTTTTGACAAATCGCTAACCGGATTTGCGTGGTAAAGTTGACCCGTGGTTGGAAGTTATCTCAAAGGCAAAAGTTGACCTAGGAGAAAGACGGGGTGAATCAGTTGCATGCAACACGCAGTGCAATCCGCGGAAGCTCTGGTTTGCTTTCCAGAAGGGGATAAAGCCATACTAATATCATTTACTAAGTTCTGAGAGTTAGTTTGTATAAAGATAAATTGTTTGATTGAATACTGAGAGAGTCACTCTGGTAGTTATTCAGAATTGAGAGAGAGAGAGAGAGAGAGAGAGAGAGAGAGAGAGAATGTCACTGGTAGTTTTTAGATGAGTGTTGCAGGTATAACTCTTGGTAGCTCTTGACGGCAGTTACGAGAGAGAGAGAGAGAGAGAGAGAGAGAGAGAGAGAGAGAGAGAGAGAGAGAGAGAGGTGCCATTTTTGGTGGCCGTGACTCACACGCATGTTAAGCCTTGTTTTCTCCCGTTTGAGAGCATCCCAGCTCTCTAAAGTGAAATTGTGTCGGCGAATTCCCACACTATTAAGAAGAGCAGAACGCTCGGTCTCTCCTTTGACGTTCAGGAGACGAATGTCCAATTAGCATTGCCAAAGTGTCACTCATTCCTGTAATATTTATGACCTCGTCACGATGCCCCCTGCTCATCGACGACAGTGGAGATGCCCTTGTCATTTCTTCAACAGTCAGAGATTGGCTTGTCATTCTGAAGCACAAGCCATTAACTTTTTTTTTTTTTTTTTTTTTTTTTTTTTTTTTTTTTTTTTTTTTTTTTTTTTGCTGTCGTGCTTTTATTTTGTTATTATTTTTATTATTATTTTTTTTGCTGTCGTGCCTTCATGGTCAGGTAATCGCTTTTCATCCCTTGTTTTTCGTGTGTTTTTCCCTCTATTCTTTGTCGTACGATTTTTCCGTTTTTCGTTTTCTTTGTATTGTGTTGTTTGATTTTTGCGTTGTTTTTCTGAATCTGTGTTGTTTCGTAGAAAATTTTATGATAGACTTTTAAAATGTTATCTCGCTTATTGCTAGGTTTCTGTTTTATCTCAAAATGTTTGAACTTGATATTTTGATGACCTTAATAGTCTCTCTCTCTCTCTCTCTCTCTCTCTCTCTCTCTCTCTCTCTCTCTCTCTCTCTCTCTCTCTCTGACTTGCAAAAATACTGTATTAATAAGTAGACAAGGGGAAAGGAAATTGTCGCCAGTAATTAGGATTTTTATGTAACTAATCTCTAGAAATAGTGATTTCTTCACTTTCTCCATTTTACAATGGGCTAATGACGGCCATTTTGTTATATGGATGTGTAATTACTTTCCAGCTCGGGCAGAAACCTTTCTTCTGTAATTTGTTCTTCTGTTGGAGAAAAAATTAAGTCTCTCTTAATTTAACCTGACCAGTTAGCTGATTAGCATCTCTCCTTCGTGGCTAGGAACCATTTGGTTACTCAGCAACGGGACCTTCAGATTACTGTGGGATCCAAACCACATTATACTGAGAAATTAATTTCTAATCGGCAGAAATAAATTTCTCTGATTCCGCGCTGGCGGCCTCGGGAAGCGAACTCGGGCTACCAGATTGTTAGCCGAGTCCGCAACTCACTCGTTGGAGAAAACTTTCCTAACCCCACTAGAACTAGTTTATATTTATTGTCTATATTTATTGTCATTAATATGAATGAGCTATCTTAGGTATATTTACATATACTAATAAGGAATATGTGACTGCGTTCGACTGTCGTTCTCTACCTCGTTGCATATTGTCAAGGTTGCTGGCAATATGGAGGAAATTATCATACCTATTTTAATATCAGATTGTGCCTTCGATATATGAATTCAGCAGCCTTATAGGTTATGAATTAATGCATGGCTTTCTTTTATAGTAGCGTAAGATGCAGAAGCATTTAAAAGTGGATTAACAAATGAGATATTGCCAAATTAAGCCGAGAGCAATAATAGATAAGGCATTAGATTAACCATCTGTCAAGTGAGGTTAGCAACAATTGACAGTTTGAAAGATAAAGAATGAAAACAGTTTGTTGCTATTGTAGTGGGCTAGATTGACCTAAATCGAGAAATCATTCGTTAAATGATTAGCTAGCTGCAGTGACTTCCGCCACCCGGGCGATGTTTTCATTCGAAGTGATTGCGTAAAAGAACAGCTGATTTTGACAGGTGTAAATTTCATTGCGGATGAACATAATATATATGTTATGGGAACCAGGGTTTTCTTGCTCTTCACCGACGACGCAGGAGGCTGTTGTCGGCTTTTTTCTTGTGTCTCGTCGTAAACTGGTAAATGTGTCACGGTTAGTGAATTTCACTGCTCTGCTATCTGTTAGAAAGTTCAATTAATTCTTCCAAATACCATTTTGCAGTGGTTGTGCTGGTAAAAAGCCTTGATGAGGCATTTTCTCTAGTTGTGACTTTTAGGAATTTTTTTATTTGTTTTATTTTTCTAGAAGAAGAATGTGACGTATATTTTAGGTGAGTGGTATAAAAACGTCTAACATTTCTTTGTTAGTAGAATGTTACCAGCACTTGGAAAAGGAGAGAGAGAGAGAGAGAGAGAGAGAGAGAGAGAGAGAGAGAGAGAGAGAGAGAGAGAGAGAGAGAGAGAGAGAGAGAGAGAGAGAGAGCTCACAACCCTATATAACAAGATGACCATTATGACAACAGAGGAATCAGGTCTGTCAATATGCTTAGTGGCCATCCTGACAGAAGCAAGCTGACTGATGGAAGATCAGATAAACAGACCACTTGATGACGATGACGTCATAGGGCTACCAAGACAGCGAACGCCGTCTCGCAGAAAGAGATGGAGGGAGGGAGGGCTAAGTCATGCTACGTCTGGCAGCGCTTTTGATTTATTGAACGGTAGAATGCAACAGGGTTTAACACGGCGCGTCGCATGTCTGCGTGTTTGGCCAGTTCATGGTGGTTTGGTAACAAGAACTTTTCGAGGGATGGGCCGCTGTTTTGTTTATACATAGAAAAGGGATTGCTGGGGAGCTTGTAAAATAAAGCGTGTGTGTGTGTGTGTGTGTGTTTTGTTTTTTTTTTTTTGTTTGTTTTGTGTTTTTTTTTTTTGTGTTGGGGGTGGGGATGTTAATTCGGGCTGTGATCATAGGGATTAGTTTGGAAATGGGGGGATGTTGTGTCATTATTTGAACAATACTTGCAACAAGGGTTATAAAGGCTGATTTTTCAAAATTGTTTGTTTATTTGACTTAACAAGCGGGAACACAGTAGGAACATGAGCTTTAAGTTTGATTTGACGGGAACAATAAATAAATAAATAATTAGATAAATAAATAATTAACTAAATAAATAGATAAATAAATAAATAAATAAATGCATGTAGAAGTAACTGTAAACAGAAAAATGTTGCACTTCGGATACGAACCTGGGTGTGGACCAGTTGTCACGAAGGAAGATGAGGACGATGAAAGTCTCAGCGACAGTCACATCCGTTAATGGTCGAGAGTTTGCATGTTAATGTTAAATCCTCCAACTGGAAAGAAATGCGACAGGAATTCAAATTCAAGATTTCGCATGTCTGTGCGAATGCCTGCATGGCAGTCATTTCAAACGTCGTGAGTTACGACCATCTTGAGGAGTTTCCTTGTGAAAGTTCAGCTGGTTTGCTGTGGAAATCAGAACTGACGAGTTTGTTAACATTTTTCAAAAACGGTTTTGCGATCAAGTCAGAAAAGACATCATTTTTATAGTAAAGCAAAAAAAAAAAAGAGCAGTCCTTTTAAGTAGATGCAAGGCTGCAGGTTCTCCACCCTGTAGCTTCCAAGTCAAGAGCTGATTCAAATGACAACACCCTATTCCTCTGAAGAGCCTTTTGCAGCCCACCTGGAGATACTATGCAGCGTAAAACCAGCTACCAGTGTTGCCAAGGGCACCGTATTTGGGAGTCTCATTATGTATGGTAAGAGCGAAGGAGGTGGTTTCTCTCTCTCTCTCTCATTGCATCCCATGTTGCATTTCAGCCATCTCTAGGAGCAGAGATAGGGTGTCCTCAGTCAATTCAGCGTTTCTAACTCATGGAAAAATTCCCACTCGATTTGGCATCTTGTTTCCAAATACAAACTTTATATCTGGTATTATTGCTCTTCATAATTTTTACCACAAGTAATGTCTGAAATCCAACTTTTGGTGGGACCTTGAGAGTTACGGAATCAATCAACAGGTAATATATCTCTCTGCTCTCTCATTAAACTTCAGAACGAATTAAGTCTCTCTCTCTCTCTCTCTCTCTCTCTCTCTCTCTCTCTCTCTCCAACACATCCCATAGTGGGAACTTCTTTACTTACAAGATATGTCACACGTGGAATAAACTGCCACCAGAAGTTGTAAACAGCAGCAGTGTGTAAGAGTTTAAAGAAAGCCAGACAAAATCATTCGGACACTGGGAATGCACAATAAAACCTGCTCCCACAGATAAATGAGCACAAGATGTGTCCTCGGATGGACGAACAAGTCTTTGAGACATCCTAATCCTTGTAACTCTCTCTCTCTCTCTCTCTCTCTCTCTCTCTCTCTCTCTCTCTCTCTCTCTCTCTCCAGTAGCTACGTGTGTCTTCCGGCAAGGAAGAAGCGGACGCCTCAATTGTTTATATACCGTACAGATAACGGGATTTGCGGCGTGACCCTAAATTCTCGTCTTGTTCTTCCTTCCTCCCAAAACTGTGCTCCGTGAGAGGAGTGCCTAACGGAGTGAAACAAAACCTCAGGTGCGGGAGGATTCGTGCGTGGCCTGTTAATTGCTTGTGTATTAATACGTACAGGAGCGTAATGTTTGTCTCCGTAACTTGTACATTGTTTGCAATGAATGCATTCGGTATACTGCATCTAGCGTATGCATATGTGCGGGTAGATGTGTTTTCGAAACAATGGAGAGTCTATGGTTGGTAAAATAGTAATGCACGATTGGATTGTTGAGCCGAATATCCTGTATGGAAGTGAGGTTTGGATTCTGAATGAAGATAAGATTAAAAAGTTGGAATTTATTATAACAAATTAAGAGCTTTATATCTACCAAGTAAGAAGGTATGAAAAGTTGAGATGTGAAAACGTTAGCTTATGTGAAAGATGTATGATTAAACATTTTTGATGCCTAAGATTCTGAGACGGAGTAAAGTGAGTCTGAATACTAGTATCAGAGTATTGGTCAACAGATTTTTTTTTTATTGGTCATGTAATATTAATATGATCTATCTCGATTATGAGCCCCAGTGAGCACTTGGTAGTTCCAAGGAGTCATATATTCTGTGTGTGTGTGTGTGTGTGTATTCCTTTATCTTGCATAACAGGTTCTTGTTGTCTCATGTAATTTTGCCATTCAACATCTGCTCTGGTAAAACAATCAAATCTGGCATCCGCAGCACTTCCTCCCACACCACCAAATAAAAAGAGAAAAAAAAAAAAGAGAGAGCCTCAGAAAGAGGTTAACTTTGAACATGTGCAGGAAGGATGAATTAAGTGAACAACACGAAAAGAAAATATTGCTGCAAAACGCGTTTGATACAAATGGGAAAACTTGCAAAAAGAAAGTGCCATTTCAGGATGGTGTCTCATGGAAGTTCCCAGTCACACTTGTATCTGGCCTTTTTTGGAACCATGACCTTAATGAAAGGGTGCGAAAAGCTGTCACGTTCAGTTCCCAGGTTTTACGGAAAAAAGCATGAAAGTGTGTGTTTATGTGTGTCGTGTGAGTATGTGTGCTTTGTGCAAGTTAAGGTCGAAGTAGTGCAGTGTGTTTGTTGACAGTCAACGAATTACTGATGAGTATATAAAGAAAGTTACTAATGCTATGAAAGATTTCTTTACTTCAGGTATGAGGTTGCTTTAGCGCTTGAAAGATAAGCATTAGTGACTGGTGTCTAGTTTTTGTTAGGAGACACCCCTTAGAGGGAGTCATCTTGGACATTGCAGGCTTAGTGGTAGACGAATGTGACACACAAATGAGATACTTGGTGCCGATTCCTCAGGTGTATAAAATTGAGCTTGATGTAACCAAGCTGAAGTTTTATAGGTTCGTCATAGTTTCCATTAAAAAAATGGTTTTGAAAGTGATAACAGATAGGGAAACAAAACCTAGACAAAACCATCGGGTGTGTGCGGTTCTTGGGAGCCTTGTCTCATTTTAACAAGCTTATAAATACGCAGCTTTTAAGTGTATGGACCTCTCAGTTCACTGTATTTCCAGTTCTGATTTGGAAAATTAATAAATCCAATTTGTGCCATAGGAGTCAAACCGGCAAAATGTAATGCTACTGCACCAAATTAATTGCACAAAGCTGCACGTACTGAGTACGTTGTAAATGGCTAGGTATAGCCGTGCGAATGGAATATATATATATATATATATATATATATATATATATATCTATATATATATATATATATATATATATATATATCCTATTCCATGTGTATGTGCGCGCGCGCACACACCGCACACACACACACACACACACACACACACACACACACACATATATATATATATATATATATATATATATATATATAATTAATATACTATATATATATATATATATATTATAACACATATATAATATATAGTATATATATATAATATAGATAATATAATATACACATATATATATATATTTATATATATATATCTATATAATATATATATATATATCTACATAATATATATATTATATATATTTATAATTGTGTACATATATATATATATATTATTATATATAATAAAGTAATATATTTCATGTGTATGTCCACGCGTACGTTCGTACATCTACTATTCTATTACACATATATAAAAATATTTTGAGAACTGTTGCTATCCTGTATCAAGTTGTCAGATGAGGAATGGCGTTCCATGTATGAAGATATTGTTGGGTATTGACCCAGAGCTCGTTCCATTCAGGGTCAAGACGGGGATATTACGTGCGCGGCTGCCGCTGTACATAAAGACCCCCTAAAAAGAAGGTAATAAAAGGGGACCGAAGCCAAGCCCTGGTGTGTGTGGCACCTCTCTCTTTTTTTTCTTTTTCCCCAGTGGGGCCTGGCGCTCTCTCTCTTCCTAAATCCACTAGAGCTTAAAGTATATATATCGGAATGCCCCTGCAGGATGGAGTAACGGGTTTATCTTTCCGTAAACTATTGATGGATGTCTGTGGCTGATGGATGACTTGGGGGATCTCCTCGGGAAATGTAGGGGGATTGAGAGACGAAGAGCTCTCTCTCTCTCTCTCTCTCTCTCTCTCTCTCTCTCTCTCTCTCTCTAAGGCTCATAACCCAGAGATAGTGAGTATTTTCTTCCTTCAGGGTTTACGACTTTGCAGGCTGACGCAATAGAGAGAGAGAGAGAGAGAGAGAGAGAGAGAGAGAGAGAGAGAGAGAGAGAGAGAGAGTTATGGAAGATACACATTTCCGTGTTTTCATGAACTTTTTAAACCTTCGGCGACGTAGTACAGTGTATAAATTGGAATTATAGAGCTTTGTCTGGAATTTATTATGCTCCACTTTTGGGAACCGCGCGTGGCTCGAAAAACTAAGGCGTTACCTTGAACGGAATTTTCCGTATCGTTGAGTTGGTAGCCTTGAAGTGTGCTGCTTGCTGTTGTGAGCTTTTTGGTCCATAAGAAGTCTTGGCTATATGCACATTTTGTATGATATATAATATATATGTGTATACATATATATTATATGTTATATTATATATTATATATATATATATATATATATATATATATCTTAAATAAAATTACCCATTTCTCATTCAATTTAACCACTTTTAAATGTAAACAGTTCTTTAACCCAATAAGCTAGATTCTCAGTGAATCTACCATGCTCTTCAACCCAACAATTTAACTAGCATATCCGTATATTTAGCTTGATTAATATATATATATATATATATATATATATATATATATATCTTGATTTTTAAATAAAATCACATTTCCAATTCAAATTAACCACATTTAAATGTAAACAGTTCTTTCATCCAATAAGCCAGATTCTCAGTGAATCTACCATGCTCTTCAACCCAACAATTTAACTGGCATATCAGTATATTTAGCTTGATTTTTTTTTCAATTTCAACCAGGTTTTGCCGGGTTTCAACTGGATTCTCAATAAAAAGCCAACTGCCACGTTCGCATACAATTTTCGGTAATAGTCCTGTGTCTCTTTTGTCCTTTTCAAGGCCTAAACATTTACTTACCGTGAAGGATGTTCCTTAAATCATCTCTCATTCTTTTGCCTTCCATGACACTGAATCCGGGGGATGTCGCTGCGTCCGAACCTTGAGAGTATATCGAAGTAATGGCGGAGAAATCCTGCGTTTTTCTCGCAGTTTGAGGGTGTCTGTACACTTGGGTGTTGAAGGAAACAGTAGGTACTTTTAAGTGCTTAAGAGAAAGAGGAAGTATATTGTTCTGCTGATGTGAATGATTCAGTTGGCAGAAAAAGGAGAGGTTTCATTACTGATGTTTGTTTGGGTTTAAAGGCTGAAGGTTATTCCTGTTTGTGCGATTGTCGAAATTGTCTTTTTTTTTTTTTTTCTTTCTTTTCCTGACGAGGAAAAAGGGTTTCCAAGAACTCGCAATGTCGTGCAGTTAAGATGGATCAACGAAAATGTTCCCTGGAAGATAGAGGCAAAATTTGTGAAGGCAAGATGCTAGCTGTAAAACTGAGTGTATAAGTTTGCGATGTGTGTTTGTGTTTTTTTTAATCAACGTCAGTTAATTGAATGTTGATTAGGTGCACGAAAATATTTATATCAACAATATTTTGTGAAACTGTTTAACTTTATACCGTGACGCTCTATTTATATTAGAACGTTAATGAGCACTTGAGTGGAAACTTGATCATTGTTAAGTTCCTAAAAGATAGGAATCTTCATTTTGATGTTTTTTTTTTTACATCCTCCTTGTAATTCTTCAACGCAATTTCAAACATCAAGTTTTTTTTCTCTCGCCACATATATGATTATATGAAAAAAAAAAAAAAAAAAAAAATCCACCGCAGAGAAAACATCCCCAGCAACCTGTCACCTTCATTACCTCTCATATTTGGTCCCCATTCTGTACTGTCATTTTCTTACGTTACTTGACAAGCGTCGTCACTCTCACTCCGAGGAGTCGCCTTTAATATTGTGTGTATGTGTATGGAGGGGGGGGGGGGGGGGGGGGGCGTTGGTGTCGGGGAAGGGGTCCTTGATTTCTGGATAGCGACAGCAGCGGTTGACGACAAGCAAAGAATAGCTAGGGGAAAGGGAATAAAGTTACTTTTTCTGTTGTTATTTTAGTCCACCTCTATCGTTATTCAACTTCCTGGAAGAGAAAGCGAAAGTGAAATCCTGCTATGAACTGTTTGATGATTGTGGTGGAAAAAGGGCGTTTTAAGAACACTAGAAAAGCGTCTGATAATATATATGTTAATTATATATATATATTATATACATATATATATATATATATATATAGTATATATATATATAATATATATAAATATATATATATAGAATATATATATATATATAATTACATATATATTATCAGACGCTTTTCTAGTGTTCTTAAAACGCCCTTTTTCCACCACAATCATCAACAGTTCATAGCAGGATTTCACTTTCGCTTTCTCTTCCAGGAAGTTGAATAACGATAGAGGTGGACTAAAATAACAACAGAAAAAGTAACTTATTTCCCCTAGCTATTCTTTGATAGAAAAAATAAAAATTCAATACATTTACTTAAAATAAACTATTCCGTTATGTTGTTCCCATTCACCCTTTGAATTTTATATTTACTGTATTAAACTTTTCTATTCTGGACCAAAGCAAGCAAGCAAATAAGAGCGCACACACATCATATATATAAATATACACACACAAACATACATTATAATATGTATATATAATATATATATATATATATATATATATATATATAGATATAAAAAGGTATGTTTGTGTTTGATATCTATATATATAAAATGTGTGTGTGCTCTTATTTGCTTGCTTGCTTTGGTCAGAATAGAAAAGTTTAATGCGGTAAATATATATACATTATATATATATATATATATATATATATATATATATATATATATATGTATATATATTTACCGCATTAAACTTTTCTATTCTGACCAAAGCAAGCAAGCAAATAAGAGCACACACACATTTTATATATATAGATATACAAACACAAACATACCTTTTATATATATATATATATATATATATATATATATATATATATATATATCTACTATTTATAATGTATGTTTGTGTGTGTATATTTATATATATGATGTGTGTGCGCTCTTATTTGCTTGCTTGCTTTGGTCAGAATAGAAAAGTTTAATACAGTAAATATAAAATTCAAAGGGTGAATGGGAACAACATAACGGAATAGTTTATTTTAAGTAAATGTATTGAATTTTTATTTTTCTATCGTATTTACGTGATTTTTTTATTATCTTTTTAGTTTAGAGAACTCATTTATTTATATGTTTACGCTGAGTTATTATATTATTATTATTCAGAAGATGAACTCTATTCATATGGAACAAGCACTCATGGGCTACTGGCTTGAAATTCAAGCTTCCAAAGAATATGGCGCTCATTAGCAAGTAAGAAGAGAAGGTGAAGGGAAATACAGAAAGAAGAAATCTCACTTATCGAAATGAAAAAAAATAAATGGAAAAAAATCATAAATAGATTGTGCATTAAAATTTGATGAGGTACTCGAGGAAAGAGTGCTTTGCTGTGGCCAGCCATTGTAGCCTAATGCCAAAGCCACATCTCAGAAGAACGCTTGGGAAGTGATTTGGAAAATACGATTACGTTTGTGTATACACCACTCAAATGGTAAAACACCAGCTGTCACTTCGTTACGTCGTAATGACCAGAAGCGTTCAATTTGTATCCCCGGGCGTTGCGCAAAATGTTTTTTTTTTTATGCTTTCCAGGAACTTTTTAACCAACTAAGCAGTTTTGCTGGACGGATCCTTTGGGGTTGGGTTTGGTTTTGTGTTATGTCTTCCCTGAGCAAACGAGACTGTACCTTCATTACCTACATTAATTATGGCTTAGGTTTGATACACTTTCTAATTGCAAGTTTCGTGCTGGAGAGTAGATCTCGTTTCTTAGAGGGAAATTGAAAGTACTGAATGAGTCATTTATTTTTATTTTAGATCAAAGCTTCTTCTCGAAATATTCCTGTGTTATGTACGAAACGCAAATTGTAAACTAATCACCTTCAAATTAATCTAAAACGTTTTGGCACAGCATTGAAAATTAGCTCACTAATGGTTCCAATACACTTAACGTCGTCACTTTTTATATATAGCGCCAAAAAATAAAGGCTCTAAATGATTACATTGAAAATGCAGAGGATAGATCCTGGTACTCGAGTATTTTGTTGTGTCCGGCAAAAGGTGGCAACAGATGGTGGAAACCGAGCCACTTTCCCTCGCGTTTCAGATAAATAGAGTTTGCCATATGCTTCTTTACACGTACTGTTACGTAGCCCCGGTGGTTTTGCCACTTGCAGTTTTGAAAGAAAGAGTACTTAACTATTTGTTTATGTTTTATTTTTAAATATTGCTGCGTGCGCGAAGTCCCTCTTCCTCGTTGCTTGCAAAATTGTTGACATGTCGTAATATACAGCGAAGAAGGGATGGGTCTGTTGGCTGAATCAACTCTCTCTCTCTCTCTCTCTCTCAGGTCGTATCTCGAGGCAGGAAGTGGGAATTTTGCAATTCTGGTTTTCTTCCTTTATTTATTAGCGCATTTTCCCTTGAGGTCTTGAGAAAGTATGGAATACGTGACTTATTGACAAAATGTTCTTGATTGCTATCTTCTTGGATGTTGGTGATGCTTTTTTTATTTGTTTTTTATTTTGTCTTTTAGAATTCTTTAAATATTTTAATATTTACTTTCGATATACAACTTCAACAGATATACCGTTTTGATCAGTAATAGATTCTTGTCTTTAAACTATGAGGTTACGATACAACAATTGAATGTAAATGTAATCCATTCTCTCTCTCTCTCTCTCTCTCTCTCTCTCTCTCTCTCTCTCTCTCTCTCTCTCTCTCCTGCCATGTATTTGTGTGTGTGCTATTTTCAGACCTCTTCTATTTCTTAATATTCTCTTGTTGACATCTAGTCGTGGAGGCAATAAGCCAGCAGCACTAGCTCTCTCTCTCTCTCTCTCTCTCTCTCTCTCTCTCTCTCTCTCTCTCTCTCTCTCTCTCCTCCTGTTTATGTTTGGTTGAGGACAAAAGCTTTCTCATGTTAAGTTATGGTTATCAGTTGTTTTATCTTTTGTTTTGACAGAAGAGGAAGTCCTCAAGTGCATTTTATTGTTACTTTGACAGTAAGAAAACAAAAAAAGAGTATGAGTCATTCGTGAATTTATCAACTGTAATTAACGAAAAAAATATCAATTTCAAGAGGTCAGCTCAAGTGGGGTTGTATTGCGGAACTGTAGTTAAGGAATTATATTTCACTAGGTTTAGTTGTATTGGTTAATCTGCTCCCTTGTGAATGGGGTTGTCAAGTGGTACACTTGCCATGAAAAGAAAGACGAAAAAAAAAAAAAAAAAAAAAAAAAGTAGTCTTCTTGAATGACAACTGAAATTTTTCTTACCGTTTATTTATGTCATCGTGTATGTGCATATGTAACCATCAAATATCAGTGAGTTGAATGTTTATTCTTTGTGCCTTCACATGAAGAGACATTGAGAAAGAGCCTTTAATGTGACTTTTAGGTGAAAGATACTTGATAATGTGTAGCCTTAAAGTTCAAGTATAACGGAGAATAAATTGGCAAAGTAACTGTATTCAAGGATTTGTTTTTATTCGTTTTCAGTGTCTGGTACTTTTGTGTTGTATTGAAAGATATGGAAATGTGGACATATTTTACCGTTTAGTATGGTTTACAAGATTGCAATAAGCATTTTTTTATGACAGTTTTCCACTAATGTCATTGTTCATGCAATTTCTCGTAGATTAGACGGAACTTGGTTTCGGAATGGTGCACATATCGACAGTAGCCACAGCGAGAGCTCGATTTTTGTCAGCCCGCAGGATTTTCATGATTTTCCTGTCTTCTGTTATGTGTAGCTTTTTTTTTTTATTAATTTTTTTTTTTTAGGTCTTGTGTTGATTACGATCGTGGTTCACGTCTGATTTACTGTTTTCCACATCCGGTTGCTCCCTAGATTAAAAAAGAGAAAAAGAAAAAAGAACAGGGTTATATAGCTGTGTAGGTTTTGGCAACGGGAGGCCCTGGTAAGTCATGCCTCAGGGAGTTGGAAGTATTGGACCAGAGATACTTTTCGTCCGTTATTTTTTCCCCTTTTCTCCTTGCGAAACTGTAAGATGAAAATCAGATGGGATAATTCATTAGTGAATCCACTTAAACGACATTTCTCGTTATTAATTAAGGACCGATACATGTGAGCTTAAAAATGAACAAACTGGTAACTTACTTTGTCTTTACGTCATCATCGCGCGTGGTTGATCCACGTTCCGTTTTCTATGACTGAGATGACGCAGCTGTTGACCCCAATTCCAGAAGTTCCCCCTTCCACTTCATTTATTGGAGAAATCTCTTCAAACCCTTTTGGGATTGATTAGTTCAGAGTGTTTTATTATACTTTTTTTTAGTTTCTGGTATATTCTTGTTCCTTGTTGTTTTTAATATATTACAATTGTACATCGTGTTGTTGTATTTACTTAGTTCTAGCAACCACTCATACGTTAATATATATATAATTATATATATTTATATAATATATATATATATAATATATATATATATATATATATATCTGTATCTGTGGTGTGTGTGTTCAGACGCGCGGAAACAAATACTTTTACATCCAATAGAACTTAGTCAAGTTTCAAAAAAAGCAAAAGTAAACAGAGAAACTACTAATAACTATGTCATTTATTTAATCTTGTTTAAGTGGATTTTGCTTTCGCGTTTTAAGAAAAATACGAACGTGGAACATATTAGAAATGTTAGAACTTATTAGAAATTATATTTGAGAGTGAAAACAGAAGCCCGAAAACACACATCAATCACAACCGGATAATAAGACCTGTTTGTGTTCCATATTTTGTTCCGTATTTTCCTTTTATGTTTTTAATTATGAGGCTAATTAGGTTGGCTTTGTGCCGAACCAGATACCTGATATGAAGTGGCATAGGAGCTGAGAGAGAGAGAGAGAGAGAGAGAGAGAGAGAGAGAGAGAGAGAGAGAGATTGGGTGGACACAGGCTGCTAATTGATTTCCCTCCTGGAACCATTTTACCTCTCTCTCTCTCTCTCTCTCTCTCTAAAAGAATAATAAAAATTGCAAATTAAATTAAACATGCAGTTAATTGCTTTCTTCTCGGGAACCGCTTGACCTCTCTCTCTCTCTCTCTCTCTCTGAAAAAAGAGAAATAAAGATTGTAAATTTAACATGCGGTTAATTGCCTTCTCTCCGGTACCACTTGACATTACTCTCTCTCTCTCTCTCTCTCCGGAGAACCGAGGCCCTCTCCAGACTCGTAATAGATATTGGACTTTTGGTAGAATTATTGTTTTGTGTCTGTGTCGTAATATCAATTTTTTTTTTTTTTTGCCGTGGTATTGTATGATGCAGCCTGCGACATCCGGCATGTATACATATATACCTGTCCAGTGTCCCTGTATAACTATCTGTTTCATGTAGCAATATTTGTTTGTTAACAGGTGTATGAAATAGAATAGTATGATTATGGCAACTGTAGAATTTGCCTGTTCGGTTTAGATTTGGGATTAAATTTTTTTTTCCTTTGTAACGAACACTCTAAGTACCCTTTTAAATTTTTTTTTCCAAGAAATATGCGATTTTGCAAGTTGTAGCAAGAGTACATAGCTTAAAGGGCAAGTTATTTTTCTTTATTGTTATTATTTTTACGTTAGCTTTGAACAGCCAGAAGTACTTCTTATTTTATTTGTTGAATTGCAAGTTACCTTAACTGCAATCATGTTTGTGTTTGTGTGGTTTGTAATTATAACTCGCTGCGTTTTAAACGAAGTTAAAGGATACTGAATTTTAGAAAAATGGAGGATGTGATAATCATGGTGAATCGTTCTCTGTTCTCCCCGTTCATCATCATCCTCTCTAGTGTTCTAGGAAACAGACGCCTAAAATAAAACGATAATTTCCTCGAATCGTGTTAAAGTTGACCGTAGGGTAAAAGCTGTGCAACCTTTGAAATGTAATTTTCCGTATTATCAGTTCCTTTGACAGTGTTGCACCCCTCTCAGTGAAGCAGGTATTAAATTATGTTTGATAAGTTATATTCATTTTTATTTGAAGTGGATTCGTTTAGGCATCACCTTTCCTACCTTATTAAATTGCGCAGTATTGAAATTTTTTCCAGCACAGCACAGTATTGGCCTTTCGAACACACACTCACACACACACACACAGAGAGAGAGAGAGAGAGAGAGAGGAGAGAGAGAGAGAGAGAGAGAGAGAAACTTTGAACACACAAAGCTTATGACGTCGCAAAATAGTAAGCTTGGAAGCAGTTGCAATGAATAAGTTAAGTATATCTTAGTGTAACCAGACCACTGAGCTGATTAACAGTCTCCTAAGAGCTGCCCCGAAGGATTAGATATTTTCAGTGGCTAGGAACCAACGGGACCTACAGTTTATTGTGGGCTCTGAACCACATTATTTTGAGAAATTAATATCTAAGCATCAGAAATAAATTCCTCTGATTCCACGTTGGCAGGGCGGGGGAGTCGAACTCGGCCTACCGATATCGGTAGGCGAGCATGTAACCCACTCGTCCCACAAGGAACAGTTTCACATCGTGATGATATCCGTGACGTCACGTGATCATGTATAAAGCCTCTTGTCATGAGTTGAACTAAATTTGTAAAGGTTTAAGTTAATTATTTAATCGTTTAGTCATTTGTGGGATTTATTCCTGTGATGCAATGACATTACAAAACATTAATGTAGTTAATCCTATGGAATGTAAGGAAATTTGTTCGAGAAGAAAGATTTAAAATGCGTCTTTCATATCGAGTTTTCTGAAACAGCTGTTTAGTTTTCCACGCCCAGCCTTGAAACTATTGTCTCCTCTTTTATATCAGACGGTGAATTCTCTCTCTCTCTCTCTCTCTCTCTCTCTCTCTCTCTCTCTCTCGTCTCCCTCTCTCTCTTCTCTCTCTCCTCTCTCTCATATTTTAATATCTATATCTAGATCTATCTGTCATTTTAGACGCAATGGAAATTCTCTAGCTTTATATATGATATAAATCTATGTATATTAAATTATAGTTAATATATATATGTATATATATATATATATATTTATTTATATATATATACATTTATATACACATATATATATATATACATTTATATACATATATATATATATATATGTGTGTGTGTGTGTGTGTGTGTGTGTGTGTGTGTGTGTTAGTACAATATTTACCCTAGATTGGGAATAAGATGTTGATGAGTCATTCTCCAGTTTATATATATATATATATATATATATATATATATATATATATATATATATATATATAAACTTTATTAAAGGAAAATACCTGGAAAGGCAGGTAGGACACAAAAGGGAAAATCCTCCGGCCCAACGAAACTAAACTGACTAGAGGAAAAGTTTTCCAAGCTTAATAGTTTGGAGTTGCACCTTGGGAAGGGTCAGTATAAAGCGAGAGAAGCGGATCAAACAGCGCCGTGGTGTCCCCGCTTAACGCGGTATAATGTTGCCTTTTATTGTGACCGAAGCGGTTGCAATTGGCTATCCTGTGCAATTAAGTTTCGCGCTGAGTAAATTCGCTTTTAATTTGGTAACCTAAACGGTTGCAGGTAATCTGTGAATATGTCTCTCTCTCTCTCTCTCTCTCTCTCTCTCTCTCTCTCTCTCTCTCTCTCTCTCTCTCGCTTAGCGCAAGTTGTCGATTGTGTGGGACTAGAAGAACCTGTCTTTAGTGTTTGCTAACAAAGATTTAGTGTGTCTTTTGACCTTTTAAAGGATGATGTACCTGCTTGTTAGCTTATTGTAGGTTTTTTTCCACATGAAATACGGGTTTTATCCTCCCCGAATAATAATAACAATAATAATAATTAATAATAATAATAATAATAATAATAGACAATGGATGAAGCCAGATACAGAGAGAACAAAGATCCCCTCCATGAAAGCCTACAACACCAAGAAATTAAGGGAGAAAACAAGTGAGGTTAATGAAATAATGGGCATAATACAGACCACCAGTATCACAGAAACAAATAACTTGACATATGCAGGAGCAAGATTAGTAGCAGAACTGATGGTAATTCGAACACCAACACCACCAGCACAACCAACCCACAGAAACCAAAACAGCAACCTCCTTGGAAAAGGCGACTGGAAAAGCAAAATCATGGTGATGAGATCTGACTTGAGTAAACTGAAAGAGATGGCAGAAAAAAGGCTAAGAAGCAAGAAAACAAGGGAGGAACTCAACGAGAAATACAAAGTACAAGAGAGGGGATTAACAACACAATAGAAGATGTAAACAGAGGCTTAAGGCCAAAGCACATAAGATCCAACGATACATGAACAGGAATAAGGGATACCAACAGAACAAACTATTCGCAACCAACCAGAAAAGGACTATACAGCCTAACTAAGAGGGGAAGAACAACCCACACAGAAATTGTCCTGAAGCCGAACCAAGTAAGAGACTCTGGGAAAACATATGGAGCAATCCGGTATCACACAACAAACATGCAACATGGCTCCAGGAAGTCAGGAAGAAGAAACAGGGAGAATAAAACAAGATTCACAGACATCACGACAGACACAGTCAGACACCAACTAAAGAAAATGCCAAACTGGAAAGCCCCAGGTCCCGATGAAGTCCATGGATACTGGCTCAAAAACTTCAAGGCCCTACACCCACGAATAGCAGAACAACTCCAGCATTGTATCTCAAATCACCAAGCACCCAAATGGATGACCACAGGAGAACATCCTTAGTACAAAAGACAAGAGTAAGGGAAATATAGCCAGTAACTACAGGCCTATCACCTGCCTACAATAATGTGGAAGTTACTAACAGGTATCATCAGTGAAACCGCTATACAACTACCTAGAGGAAACAAACACCAATCCCCCACCAACAGAAAGGCTGCAGAAGGAAGTGTAGGGGCACAAAAGACCAGCTCCTGATAGACAAAATGGTAATGAAGAACAGTAGGCAGAAGGAAAACCAACCTAAGCAATGGCATGGATAGACTATAGAAAGCCTTCGACATGATACCACACACATGGCTAATAGAATGCCTGAAAATATATGGGGCAGAGGAAAATACCATCAGCTTCCTCAAAAAATACAATGCGCAACTGGAATACAATCCTTACAAGCTCTGGAATCAAGACTAAGCAGCGGCGTTAATTACAGGTGAGAGGGATCTTCCAGGGCGACTCACTGTCCCCACTACTCTTCGTCAGTAGCCATGATTCCCATGACAAAAGTACTAGAGAAGTGGATGTCGGGTACCAACTCAAGAAAAGAGGCAACAGAATCAACCATCTGATGTTCATGGACGACATCAAGCTGTATGGTAAGAGCATCAAGGAAATAGATACCCTAATCCAGACTGTAAGGATTGTATCTGAGGACATCAGGATGGAGTTTGGAATAGAAAAATGCGCCTTAGTCAACATACAAAAAGGCAAAGTAACGAGAACTGAAGGGATAAAGCTACCAGATGGGAGCAACATCAAACACATAGATGATACAGGATACAAATACCTGGGAATAATGGAAGGAGGAGATATAAAACACCAAGAGATGAAGGACACGATCAGAAAAGAATATATGCAGAGACTCAAGGCGATACTCAAGTCAAAACTCAACGCCGGAAATATGATAAAAGCCATAAACACATGGGCAGTGCCAGTAATCAGATACAGCGCAGGAATAGTGGAATGGACGAAGGCAGAACTCCGCAGCATAGATCAGAAAAACCAGGAAAACATATGACAATACACAAAGCACTACACCCAAGAGCAAATACGGACAGACTATACATAACACGAAAGGAAGGAGGGAGAGGACTACTAAGTATAGAGGACTGCGTCAACATCGAAAACAGAGCACTGGGGCAATATCTGAAAACCATTGAAGACGAGTGGCTAAAGAGTGCATGGGAAGAAGGACTAATAAAAGCAGACGAAGACCCAGAAATATACAGAGACAGGAGAAAGACAGAAAGAACAGAGGACTGGCACAACAAACCAATGCATGGACAATACATGAGACGACTAAAGAACTAGCCAGCGATGACAATTGGCAATGGCTACAGAGGGGAGAGCTAAAGAAGGAAACTGAAGGAATGATAACAGACGGCACAAAGATCGGCCCATAAGAACCGCAGATATGTTCAAAGTACGATAGACGGAAATAACATCTCTCCCATATGTAGGAAGTGCAATACGAAAAGTGAAACCATAAACCACATAGCAAGTGAATGCCCGGCACTTGCACAGAACCAGTACAAAAGAGGCATGATTCAGTAGCAAAAGCCCTCCACTGGAGCCTGTGCAAGAAACATCAGCTACCTTGCAGTAATAAGTGGTACGAGCACCAACCTGAAGGAGTGATAGAAAACGATCAGGCAAAGATCCTGTGGACTATGGTATCAGAACGGATAGGGTGATACGGGGGCAAACAGGACCAGACGTGACGTTGATTGACAAGGTCAAGAAGAAAGTATCACTCATTGATGTCGCAATACCATGGGACACCAGAGTTGAAGAGAAAGAGAGGGAAAAATTGGATAAGTATCAAGATCTGAAAATAGAAAAATAATAAGGATATGGGATATGCCAGTGGAAATCGTACCCATAATCATAGGAGCACTAGGCACGATCCCAAAATCCCTGAAAAGGAATCTAGAAAACTAGAGGCTGAAGTAGCTCCACGACTCAGCAGAAGAGTGTGATCCTAGAAACGGCACACATAGTAAGAAAAAGTGATGGACTCCTAAGGAGGCAGGATGCAACCCGGAACCCCACACTATAAATACCACCCAGTCGAATTGGAGGACTGTGATAGAAAAAAAAAAAAAAAATAATAATAATATTATTATAATAAAAATAAAAAAATCAATCTATAATGAAAATAATTTATAATACTAATAATGAGATTGTTCAGTGTGGAGACAGCCTTAGTTTTATATTATGTATATTATATATAGTATATATATATATATTATATATATATATATATATATATGTAAAGGAGCTCTTTACAATTAGAGGTTTATAACAGCACTGAAGGCAGAGAACAGAGAATCTAATCTGTAACATTAATCAGCTACTCTTTCCCTGCTACATACATAATATGATACTAATGCTGTCTCCACACTGAACAATCTCATTATTAGTATCTAAATTATTATTATTATTATTATCGGAAGGTAATATATATATATATATATATATATATATATATATATATATATATATATATAATGTGTGTGTGTTTTACTTTCTGTATTACGTTAAATACTTTTGTTACGTTTTAAGTGTAACGCATATCGTGAAATATTTTGCAACAAACTGTATAAATTTTCGGAGAGAGAGAGAGAGAGATTGCAGGATGAGACAGGGAAAGGTGGGTATGTTCCAGCATCTATTTATATACTTGATCAGAGAGAGAGAGAGAAGGGTCAATGCCACCTCCGCCCACATTCTGACCCTTTGCGTCAGCATCCGGTACATGCCCCTAGGCATACCCTCGCCGCCTTTAATTGCTACCCAGGTGAAACCGCGGTTACTCAGGCGGTAAGGCCCAACGACCTCTTGCTTTGACAGGCTGGGGAAGTTACCTGCAGAGAGCAGGAGAGAGAGAAGCGAGGAAAGAGACGAATTAGAGAGAGAGAGAGAGAGCACTGATGCATGAACTCTGAACAGACTCATCAGGTCTTGTATTCTTTAACATTACACACCCCTTCTATTCTATTCATTTTTCACCTTCTTCCTTAAATGATAGTGTGAGTGTGTTTGTTCGTGCGCGCATGCGCCTTTCTGTCTGTCAGTTGCGTGGGTAATTACGCGCGCAAAAAGCATCCTCTGATCAGTATTCCATCGCTGTCGACAGTTGAACTGGATTTTATATAGCAAAACGTTTTTGACAGTTGTGATATTTCTATATTAAAAGCGTAGTTCGCCACTTGTATTGCTAATGATTCCCGGAACAAATTCGTTCTGTCGTATTTGGAAGTTTTTTTTTCTTTGACCGCCATAAATATGTATTATGCGCCGTTGGGTCACGCGGATTCTTAATTGCATATTTCATTGCTGCATTATTACATCATTGCCGTTACGGCACAGTGCTATCATATGGTGCTAAATTTTTTTTCATATATTTATTTATTTATTTAACTCGCTGAAAGGTTTATGTTGTCGTCCCTTTGTTTTTGTAGTTGCGCGAGTTGTCCCGTTCATGAATTTAATTCGTGATTCTGTTGTGCACCGTGCGAGGCGTCATTTGATATAACGAGAATTTGGGAATGGAATTTTTTTTTTCCAGGTTTGTCTCTGTTGCAGTATTAATGAGATTGAGACTTCTTATGAATTTAAGAAATATAGTATAGTTTCTATACAAATACATTTATAACATATTGTATGTTATATGTTATATATATATATATATATATATATATATATATATATATATATATATATATATATACGATATATATTATTTGCGACCCAATCCTCAAAGCACATCCTTCCAGCGAAACTGGAATAGAGAAACATTTGAGTTTGATGGACTCAGTGGATGAATTACCTCCCAGTGAGGCATCCAGGCGCAGTAATGAGATTGAATTGTGAGCAGATGGGTTCCTCTTAGTAACCACCAACAAAATTAGAATTCATTACGTTCGTAGGGACCGCCTTCGGTAATGCTATTTCAAGTTGCGTATTTCGTATCTCTCTCTCCCATATTGGTGTGTGTGTGTGTGTTTTATTTGTGGAGGAAGAGGATTTTATGTATAAATGTGTTTTTTCGTTCAATTCTGTTTGTTATTTATATTTAAGGAATTTGAATACGTATTCATAGAGATTTCCGCAGAGAGATTATATATATGTAAATTTTTTTTCTCTCATTTATAGTAATTTTGTACTTGTAGTTTACAGCTCATGGGAAATTTTAAGTTTTTTAGTCTGAGTATATTATTTCAGGAAGGAAAAATGTTAGTGAATACGTTGCATTGTAGTATTTTAATGTACAATGTATAAAAATTGTTAGGTAAAGCATATTTATGTTTGTCCAAAGAACATCTTGCTGAGAAACTTCCTCGTCTTAGGTCTGACATCCAGAACAAATCTTAATTCTGTTGTGCAGAGAGAGAGAGAGAGAGAGAGAGAGAGAGAGACGAGAGAGAGAGAGAGAGAGAGAGAGAGAGAGAGAGAGAGAGAGAGAATGCGGTTCCATCCTTGGGGACATCTTTCTCGGTTACCTGCAACCTTCTGTACCAGTCTATGCCATCGTTAACTGAGACCATCATCGGAAAGTGTACACGATTGAAGTGTTGTATTTGAAACTTATTTCATGGAAGACTTTTATGTTGGCCATATACAAAGAATCTTATTATTATTATTATTATTATTATTATTATTATTATTATTATATTATTATTATTATTATTATTAAAGATAATGGCAGAGTTAACTGAATTTATCTTATAAAGAATTTTCTCTATTTTTCTGATAATTCGTCTTTCGTAATCCGCGAGATTATGAAAGACGACTTATCAGAATAATAGAGAAAATTCTTTTTAATAAGACATGTATACGAGAAGGCCTGCTTCCTGCTCATATTATTATTATTATTATTATTATTATTATTATTATTTTATATTATTATTATTATTATTATTATTATTAAGTTGGCTATATTTTCTGTACACAGCAGTTTACATACATACCACTGGGAACTTAATTTTCCATTTAAGATCACGAGAAAGTTATACAAAATTATTATTATTATTATTATTATTATTATTATTCTTATTATTATTATTATTATTATTATTATTATTATTGGCCCAATAAATAATTAATTCTCAAAGATAATGTCTTATGAAGAAAGAGAACGATTACTGTTACATTTCATTATCGTGAAGGCAGAAAGATGGATAAATCTTTTGCTCAGAAAACGTCATAATCTAATGGTTATTTAAACTTTGACTTAAAAAAAAAGGAATAAAGAACGCTAAAAAAAGACATGAGCAACTCAACCATGATTCATCTCAGTATCATGTTTTCAATCTTCACATACGTTATCATTCTCTTCCATTGTGCATGTTTTATCTTGGAGTGTGCGTAATATATCGTATCCGCGAGTTTTATTCACTGAATGTATTCGTTTCTCTGTATGTCATGGTTAATGTAAGTTTGAAAAGAGACGGTTTTGACTGATTGCACAGATTCAGTTTGATATGACGTGGCTTTTTCGGAATGGAAATTATAAACCCGCGATTATTGCAATTTTTTTTATGTGGGTATTCGATTGATTTGTGCTTCTCGTTCATACTAGTACGGCTATCTGACCTGTTTCGTATATAGAAGAAAATGATAAAGAAAGGAATAAGGAAGTAAGTGATAAAAAAGGATGAAGGAAGAAATTAACAGCTAAGAATGGTAAAGTAAGAAAACAAAAGAAAAAAATCATAAAGTAAGAAAATAAAAAAAATGGAAAAGTAACAGGAAAGTAAGAAAATAAAAAATAAAAAGTAGTAAAGTAACAGAAAATAAGAAATAAAAAATGGTAAAGTAGCAGAAAGGAAATGATAAAGTAATTAAGTAAGTTAATAAAAGGTAAAGTAAGAAAGCAATTGGTAAAAAATGATAAAGAAAATAACTGATATGTGTCATATGACGGAAGCCTAACCTATTTGATAACACCCTCTCTCTTCTCTTGCAGGTAATTTGAGGTCGTTTGGCAGCGGGTGGGCAGGCAGCAGCCGTCCCAGGTGCGGCTACTCCTAACCTTGTTATTAAAAATACTCTCCCCGGACCTAACCTATCTCTTCCTCATACTCCCCTCGACCTATAGCTTCTCCCTTAACCCCCACCCCTCCCTCCCCTCACTCCCCTCCTTCTCTCAAAGCCCCCTGTGCAACAGAGATAGGAAACGGGGCCCTGAGTTGATTTCCAGTTTGCGGGCTTCTGGAAGGTAGGTGCAAATTGCGTTTGTCTGGAAGACGGACTTCCTGGAAAAACTCGAGGAAGCCGCATTTGGTTGCCGTACGGAAGCCGTAATGTCATTTATATTTATAGGATTTGTTTGTTGTTCTGAATATATATATGCTGTTTTGACAGGTGGAAAGTGGTATGTGGGTTATAACTACATTCTCTCTCTCTCTCTCTCTCTCTCTCTCTCTCTCTCTCTCGTTTGCTGTTGTCGAAGTTATAGTACATTAGTCTTTTCTTTTTGAACATGTCATTACACAACCAGTGTTTTTTTTTCTTTTTTGAAGGTGCTTATCAGTGTATGAAAAAAAAATATCATCCATGACCAGTTTTAGAGACCAACGTCATACATATTCGCTCCGCAAGACTCCTCGGATAATGCAAATTTCTGTCGATTTCAGAGGCGGGATGGAGAACGGGGGGTGGGGGTGTGGTTGGGTGGGAGGCGTGTTCTTCACATTCGTGTTTCAATTGAAAAAGTATATTTTGAAATGACATGACTTTGATTTCATTATGCTAATTTCATCTCTATCCTTCTGAGAAGTAGTTTGTTATTCATGTGAAATGATTTGTCAGCGACAGTAACCTAGATTATTAATCATGAATTCTTATTAGCGAGTATTATTTTATTAATATTAATTAAAGCAAAGGTTATGAAAATTATATCTTAACTTTATAGCCTGGTGAAGACGACAGTATTATCGACAGTTGAAAGGTAATTTGCCCCTCATTTGATTAATATTGTTGATTGGCATGCACCGATCATCAATAAAACCAATTTATGCATGTTTAGCGAGAAGCACTGCGGCTGAACCGAATTATTATTATTATTATTAGTTCATAAACGAGTCGCTTAATTCGACTCCTGTTATGTTTACTTTGCTGGAGTGCTACATCAACGTGTCAGATTGATAAGGGGAACCGAACAGATTTCCTTAAAGTTTTGAATTTAAATATATGTACATTTACATAACTGTGGATTTGTTTCTCCATTATTATTATTATTATTATTATTATTATTATTATTATTATTATTATTATTATTATTATTATTATTATTATTATTGCTGCAGTTTTTCGCATTTATGATGCTGCTACAATGGGCGTGGTTCCAAATATGAACCATTAAATTTATGTGTTAGTTCTGTATATAACTAATAATTGTGAACCATTTGCCAGGTAGATTGATAGTTTGTTAAATTGAGGTTATGAATCATATATTGATACTGAATGAAGAGGAGACAGTCGTATCATAGTCAAGGGAAGCCTGGGAATATTACAAAGGGCAAAACATGTACTCATCAACAGACTGTGCCGAATTATATATACATACACACACACATACTACATACATCAACGGACTGTGCTGAATTATATACATACAAACATACACATACTATGCATACATCAACGGACTGTGCCGAATTATATACATACATACATACATACAGACATACACACATACTACATACATCAACGGACTGTGCTGAATTATATACATACATACATACATACTACGTAGATCAACGGACTGTGCCGAATTATATACATACATACATAAAAAATCTTCATACGTCAGGACACACTAGCATAAAAGTAACAGAGCAAAAAAAAAAATAATAATAATAATACGGTAGCAAGAAAGACAGCGCATACGCCACAATTGGAGGCTAGCGAGTTCGATTCTCGGGCATTCCACTTAGGGGGTCAGAGATGTGTATTTCTGGTGATAGAAGTTCACTCTCGACGTGGTTCGGAAGTCATGTAAAGCCGTTGGTCCCGTTGCTTGAATAACCACTGGTTCCGTGCAGCGTAGAAACACCATACAAACAAACAATTGGAGGCTGGGATTATACGCACAGCTGAAATGAAAAAAGGAACAAATGACGCTCAAGTCGCTCTCGCAGTCAATGAAGGTGTTGAAGTGTGAGAGAGAGAGAGAGAGAGAGAGAGAGAGAGAGAGGAGAGATCGCGTTGCTGTGGAAAAGATGAATTATTGATTTCCGAATTCGAAAACGTGCGGCGAATGTCAGGTGTTTGGTCACGTGACCTGTATTAAATGACTGCGACAGGTAACGTGATCAAGCGGACAGCAACAGTAAAGAGAGTCTTTTCATGAGAGAGAGAGAGAGAGAGAGAGAGAGAGAGAGAGAGAGAGAGAGAGAGGCCCTTGGCATCTGACCGAGTTCCAAGAGAGTGGTGGTGTTTTGCGTAGCTTTTGTTTACCAAGTGATGTGGCTTTGTTGGTGGTAGATCTTTTAATGTTTTGAAGAAGATTTTATTATATATTTCTTAATATGATGTATATGGTCGAGATTTGTGGAAAAATTTAGTTGCTAATGGTAATGGGGACTTATTATTTTTTATGAATTACCACCATATTGAAACATAAACCAGGTGAATTTTTTTAAAGCACCTACCGTCCTAGCTATTCCCGTTAATGCTATCACCATTTTTATCTGGTGCTATTTACATACTTATTTTCATTAGCTTTTTCTACCTCTGATGGACTGATTCGAAGTTGTTGACGTTCTTGTTTAGTAGGTTGAAAGCTTGTGAGGGATGAGGGTATTAGCCCCCTTGACTTTGCGGTCCCCCCTCCCCCCTTTCATCTCTTGCTCTTCAGAAAATGCAACCCTTTATTAGGTTACATTTTCCTTGTGCTTGATTTGACAGGACCATGAATCGGATAGTCCTCCGCACTTCGTTCTCAAAACCTTATTTGATTATGGAGTAGATTATTATTATTATTATTATTATTATTATTATTATTATTATTATTATTATTATTATTATTATTATTATTATTATTATAGTGAAGAGGACACTTAATTTTGTTCATAATGTTTGTTTTGGGTAACTAGAAAATTTCCACAAGTTGAAACCGTATAAATGATTTAATTTGAGATATTTCACTATCACTCTTGTATGGTCAAGAGCAAGTGGGTGTGCTCACACTTACTGACTACAACTATTCTTTGTCTTCCTCTCTCACAGTGTCCACTATTTGAAATTGTCCATGGTTGTAATTTACTGTAATTTATAAAAAAAATAAGTTCTGTGGTATGTTTCCATGGAATAATGTTGCAAAATATATATGTATATTTTTCATAGAGAATCATAAAGCATGTCAGATTTGTAGTAGTATGTTTAGTGAAAGCATATTTATGGTTATTTTCTATTCATTTAGTGAAAGCATATTCATATAGTGAAAGCATATTCATTTAGTGAAAGCATATTCATATAGTGAAAGCCTATTTATTTAGTGAAAGCATATTCATATAGTGAAAGAATAGTCATTTAGT
>NC_061092.1:17020560-17033060 GCF_015104395.2 Macrobrachium nipponense
AAATAGAGCGGAAATTCGCATCTCTTTAACCTTTCCCGCAGTCGGTAGAATTTACAAACATTGACGCTTCGTGGTTTTGTACCCGGTATTTATTTAACCTCCGCTGGTTATTTACCAAGGAAATGAGATAGTCTTTGATGCTGGTTAATTTAGGGAACGAATTTTGGAACTTTTCATATAATTTATTCACAGGAAGCAAAGAGTTTCTTCGGTACCATGATTATGCATTTGCTTGTGTATTTTGTATGGATGTGTTTGTTTGTGTGCTGGTTTTGATTACAGTCAGTGAGTTGTGTACATTATCCTCACAATTTTCTTATAGGGAGGATTTCAGAGGATTTAGATTGATTTTACAGGATTTAGATCAAATCGATGCCTGTTACATAAGCTTTTACGCTAGCACAATATTTATATATAGGAATATACCACAACTAAATATATATATTTATGTGTATATATGTATGTATGTATGTATTAAAGGTTAAACATTTGATTTACAAAGGTATGCTACGTTTGCTCATAATGATTATTTAAAAAAAATAAATTTTTTTCACGATTTCTCATGAACCTGTCAAGTTATAATTTCGTATCGAGTGTTGAGCTTTCGTCATGTTTTAAATACGAAACGAAAGATTAGTTTTTTTTTTTTTAAAGAATAATAGTCGTACAGGATCTATAGGAACCAGCAGGAAGTGAGAACTGGGTCAATGTGATTCAGCGTTTGTGGACAACTGTCTGGAAATACCGTTTGTTTCCATGTTTTACGAGAGATGGACTTTTTTGGGGGCCAGTAATTCCTCTCTCTCTCTCTCTCTCTCTCTCTCTCTCTCTCTCTCTCTCTCTCTCTCTCTCTCTCTCTGCATCGTTACTTGGTCAGTTGGAGATAGACGATGATGAGCATGTATCATTTTGAATGGTAGTATTTCGATTAAATATTGAGCAATTGTACTACAACTTGAACCTGTGTGATGTAGATATGAAAAGTTCTTTATCATTTTATGTTTTTTATTTCTTTGCCTAGTGCTAATACCACTTTTTTTCTGCGAAATTCTAAAATGATTATAGATTGTGATGTTTTCCATTCACACGGAACCATGTCATTTCAGATGGATTACCGAATGTCGTGTAAAAGGAATTCATCTCTCATTGTTTTACATCAACATCAGTGTTCTATGTTTTTGGACGTATTAAAAGTTGTGACGTGTTTGTTAAGGTTTAGGCGATGATGCTTGGTATACCACGGCATTTGTTTTGAAATTAACTTTTAATTTTTTTGTTTGTGTTGGATTTCATAATTCCTTCGTCTTTGCTCACTACATCATAGCTCTAACAAATCTCAAATTCTGTTTCCAACGCGTCAATCGTTCTTCGTCAATGCTTATGCAATTTAAAGGAAAAACTTTGTAGGAAAATAAAGAAAATGCTACGAGATGAGCAACCCCGAAGAAACAGAAAAGATATTTACACCTACGCTACAAAAAATGATAGATGATAACCTCCGTTATTTTTCAAACAAGGTTTCAGAATACTATAAAGATGTGGTACCAGTAACGCTAATAAAACAAAATATAATAAAATAAAATCGAGAATTACCTTTTTTTATCAACCGTAATGAAAGTTTTAGACAATCTAAACGCAAGTTGCGCACCTGATCTTGAAAATTGCTTAGTCCTTCAAAAATGATGAATTGGTTTCCTAAGGCGAACATTCTTATAGTTAATGGACAGTATTTCTATACTTGTCTTAGTGTAATTTATGTAGATTTGCAACGCGTAGCATCTCTTTCAGTCGTTTAATTTGGCAATGGTTTGCTCTTTTCAAATGCACCCACTCTCACATTCTTGAGAACGCAGTTAGCAGAATTAACTGTCTTTTTTTTTTCTTGGTTAAGGTAGGTAAGAGGTACGGTATTGGTGAAAAGAAATCCATACATATTTGAATAAGAACTTTGAGTTCAGCGGTCTGAATATTTAGCAGGAATGGCCTAACCAACCGACATTTAGTGAGCTCTTAGTTATTTATGAGAGGCGTTGTTTCAGTTTTTACCATTCAGGCTTTCTCCAAGCTATCCCCATTTCTAGCTCGCCCCAATGTTATAAATCGTCTAACAGTACTCAATTTCCATACTGAACCCACGTTGAAAATAGAAGTGTAAGAACTTTTTTTTTTTTTTTTTTTTCAAGCCAGCCTTTTTTTAGGATAATGAAAAGTACGATACATAGTACTATGTATTGCATGTTTAATAGTGTAGAGATATTGTATAATTACTATAGGAATGTTGGCCTGAGGAAACCAATTCATCATATTCAAATGACTTTGTAATTCTCTAGACCGGGTGCGCAACTTGCTCTATAGACTTTGTTTATTTCTCATTATGTTTGATGAAATGGGTTATTCTCAATTTTATTTTGCATAGCTGGTATACCACATATTTTTAGTAGTCTGAAACTTTGTTTCAAAAATTAAGATTAAATAGAGGTTATCATCTGTCAATATTTTTTGTAGCGTTGATGTAAATATATTTTTTCTTTGACTTTGGATTTGTATATTTTTTTAGCATTTTCTTTGTTTTCCTGGTAAACTATTCCTTTAGAATTACTGTTTGCTTACATATCTCATTCCATTATTCCTCCATCTGAATACACTTCGCTACTTCTTTAGTGTTAACGTGTGTGTGTGTGTGTATGTATGTATGTATGTATGTTTTTATCTGAATATACAAGTACCATGCAATGAACGCACTTTCTTTCTACCTTACTGGTTCGTAAACCAGTCATGTTAAAAAAAAATGGCCTCGTAAAGAATAATCTTGCAGTCATTGACAAAAGGATAGAGATGTCTGGCATTGGGTGTATAGCCATTGATAATTCACTCTCTCCTGATAACTGTGTAATAAACCATGGCCACGCAAGACGTTTCAAGGGAAGTCTCATGCATTTATTTTTGGATGAATAGACTGCTTCATGACACCTGGCCTCTAAGCGTCCACGGTTCTCTGGGAACTGATATTGCAGACTTTGGCGTAAAGGATATCTTGGCAGAAGGCCGTGAGGGGTCTCTCGAACGCAAGATCGTGACTCATCCACCGTGAAATGGCGCTCGTTAGCGCACATTACCCCTCTGGGAGAGGAGGGGTGGGAAGGGGAAGGGAGGGGGACGAAGAGGGGAGGGGATGAGGGTGGGGAGGGGAGGGGAGGGGAGGGGGAACGTATTAAAACTGATGTTTTGTTATTTCTCTGTCCTCGTAAGAAGGCGAAGTTTTAAACGTCATTCTGGGAGGTTTGGTGGTTAAAGTTGACTTAACGTTTTTTTCTTTAATATTTTATTTTAAATCGTACTATAGATTAATTGCAGATTATCGCGTCGTTATTTCGATTTAATGAATCATCCTAGGATACCAATCGTGGGTAATAAATGCGGAATAACAAACGGACGATAATGCCATCGGATTTCGAACAGAGGTTTGGGGAAGAGACGGAAAACAGTTAGCTGTTGAAGGAGGATTAAGGGGAGACCAGGTAGGGTTGAGAGATAAGCAGAAGGAACGAAAATACAGTTTAAAGGAGGAGAGAGAGAGAGAGAGAGAGAGAGAGAGAGAGAGAGAGAGAGAGAGAGAGAGAGAGAGGCTCTTAGCCATTAATGCCTCTTTCTCTCTCTAGAACAACGATTTTTTAAAGAATAGATTTATAGCTGGGTAATGAATGATATGCTGGAATCCTGAGCGGCCTGAGTGATGTGAGAGAGAGAGAGAGAGAGAGAGAGAGAGAGAGAGAGAGAGAGAGAGAGAGAGAGGACGCGCCAAGGAGAGACTCAGCACCAGAAAGGATCTCAACTGTTAGCAGTCATCCGGCCGGATGATCTGAGAGTTAATTCTGTCCAGCAAAGAGCGGAGGAGAGAGAGAGAGAGAGAGAGAGAGAGAGAGGGAAGGGGTCGATCTCCCGATCAATAACTCCTTGTGGGGCAAGAGGTCGCTTGCTTCCCTCTCTTCATTCACACTTATTCACGCGCGCGCTTTCCTATGAGACTTTCAATATCGCTTTTTATTTACGTTATTTTTTTCCTTGTTCGAAAGGGGGGAGGGGGAGGGGGGTGGAGAGGCTTTTGTTATATATCTCGAGTCTTCTGTCTTTTTTTATCGGAGGTTGTTTCTTTGTGACGGAAGGACTGGCTCACCATGCGACCATCTTTTCCTTTTACTCTTTTCCTTGTCATTGTTTTCTACTGATCTTTTTTTTCGGCGTTGCTTTGTTTTTTAAAGCTTGCTACATTACTTCGGAATTTATTTTTATTGTAAAATCCCTCTTTGTGATGGCACGACTGGCTTAGCAAACTATTGTTAATCCTTTCATGTTAGTATTCCGTTCATCGTCGTTGTTAATATCATTATTATTATTAATTTTATAGAGGCCTTCCTCGTTCGCTTGCTGTGACCTTACCCACTTTAAGTAACTCAAGCGTCAGGTAAGAGATAGTGGAGTGGGAACACGGAATAGCCACCCCACTGTTTATAAATGATAGCGTATTGGATCAAGAGTGAAGCCCATTCGATCTCCGTCAATATTTAAATACCACCGTGTGACATTTTTGATGAATGAAACAAAGGAATTCACTCAGTTTGGACATTCGTAGATTTTTAGTTTCGTGACGCTTCGTAAGCTGTTGGATGGCGTGTTCAGATAGCAGTAGATTGGTCACCTTTCCATAGACTACCGGCGCGGGGTGGGAGGAAAGTTGAGAATCCTGCACATGAAGGTGATGTTGTCAAGTTTTTCATTTAAGAAAGTATGCAACGCATCTCTAGCAGAGTATTTTTTTTTCTAATATCCGAAAAGAAATTCTTCCTGCTCGCGTCGGCACTCCAACCGAATTAATTTTGCGCATAATTAGTTGCTGAAGTAATCTGGAGTCTCTAAGACTGAGATTATGGAAGACGTTCTCACGTTGTAGCTCTTCTGGTTAGGCCCCGCCCCTTTTTTGCTTCCTCCTCCCTTCCAATTTTTCCTCAATTTCCTTATCTCCTTATTTTTCCTCCTTTTTTTTATCTCCCCTTATTTTCCCTCCTTTCTCATCTCCCCTTATTTTTCCCTCCTTTTTCATCTTCCCTTATTTTTCCCTCCTTTCTCATCTCCCCTTATTTTTCCCTCCTTTTTCATCTTCCCTTATTTTTCCTTCTTTTTCATCACCCCTTATTTTTCCTACTTTTTCAACTTCCCTTATTTTTCCTCCTTTTTCATCTCCCCTTTTTCCCTTCATTTTTCATCTTTCCTTATTTTTCCTCCGTTTTCATCTCCCCTTATTTTTCCTCCTTTTTCATCTCCCCTTTTTTTCCTTCCTTTTTCATCTTTCCTTATTTTTCCTCCTTTTTTCATCTCCCCTTATTTTTGCTCCTTTTTCATCTTCCCTTATATTTCCTCCTTTTCCACCTTCCCTTATTTTTCCTCCTTTTTCATATTCCCTTATTTTTCCTCCTTTTTCATATTCCCTTATTTTTCCTCCTTTTCCATCTTTCCTTCTTTTCCCTCCTTTTTCATCTTCCCTTATTTTTCCTCCTTTTTCATCTCTTAATTTTCCTCCTTTTCATCTTCCCATATTTTTCTTCCTTATTCATCTTCCCTTATTTTTCGTCCTTTTTTATCTTCCCTTATTTCTTATATCTCCTTATTTTCCGCCTTATTTTTATCTCCCCTTCTTTTTTCTTCTTCCCTTTTTTTTTATCTCCCCTTCTTTTTCCTCCTTTTTCATCTCCCCTTATTTTTCCTCCTTTTTCATCTCCCCTTATTTTTCCTCCCTTTTTATCTTCCCTTATTTTTCCCTCTTTTCCATCTCCCCTTATTTTTCCTCTCTCTCTCTCTCTCTCTCTCTCTCTCTCTCTCTCTCTCTCTCTCTCTCTCTCTCTTTCCTTTTTCTTTTCGTGCTTGAGCGAGAAAACACATTCGTTTGCCTTTCCCGGTGTCGTATATATCATCCAAGTGTTACGATTTAGCTTTCCGAATAATAAATAATGCTGTAGTGCCCTGCTTCTATAGATGACGCAGTGTTGACCGCCCCGTGACCCGAATATTTATGGCCAACGCAACAGAAACACCGAAAAAAAAAGTTTTCTACACGTCATAATGAACCTCGTTCCTCTTTCTCTCTTCGCCCTCATTTATAACACGTAATTTTTGAGAGAGAGAGAGAGAGAGAGAGAGAGAGAGAGAGAGAGAGAGAGAGAGAGAGATTGTTTTGGTAGCCCGAAAAGGAAATTAAAATTGTTAATGAACGCCCTGACAAATTTTTTTTGTATAAAGCCACGGTTCAGTACTGATGAGTCAGCAGGGGCTGCCCTCTCCCCCCTCCCAATGTTTTTCGAGAGCCATATACCCCCTTCAAGTTCAGCCCTTCCCCCCCTTCCCCGCATGTCCTCCCTCAACCCCTTCCCTACGTCCTCCCATCTCAACAAAGGATTATTGCGGAAAAACACGGTTCTCGCCCTGGTCAGCCCAGCGGCAGCCCCCACCCACTATATTGGACCGTTTTCATGCACTACATTTGACCGTATATTCTCGTAATGTGAGGAAAATAGTCGATTCTTTAGGAATATTTATTCTTTATGAATGTTCTGTAGCCCATAGCTAAAGTAGCGAAGGCTTTGCATGCAATCGCAGGTTTTTTTGGAGGCGTTGACCCAGTTTACCACACGCAAGCGTGCGTTGGCTCGGTGCCAATTTGACCCCAGCTGCTCTCCCCCCCCCCCCCCCCCGTCTCCACTTCCCACCGCACCGGCCCAAGCCCCCACTTCAAATTGGGATGGGGTGTTTGGGATGAAGCGAGATGAGGATTGGGGTGGCGGGGGTGGGGGTGTGGGGGGGGGGGAGGGGGGGGGAACTGTTTGATCTAATTACTTGGCTGAACGGGGTGCATAGCAGCTCTGTAGTTTTCGTTAGATTTCATGTAGATTTATTTTTTCTTTTTTGCTGTGTTTGTGATGAAGTTGAGTCCCCCATTTTATTTGAATGCTAAGCATATTCTAGTCGTTGTGTAAACGTTGGGGGCCTTAGTGTTTTTTTCCAATTTATTTTTTGTGTGTGATTTGTTTCCTCTGCATTTAAAATTCAGTTATGGTAACATAGATGGCATCGTATTATATTTCCAGCTCGAACGACTAGGTCGTTCTTAATAGATTAAAATTCCGCGTAATTTTGTAAGGTTCTTGATATCTGTGTGCATTTTTTTCTTTATTTTATAAGCACTGGATAAACGCATTTCGTTAGATGTAATTTTGACATTTTACCTGTGTTGGAGTAAACTTTAATTTTCCAAGTATTACCCCATAACATGGTCGTCGTTTTTTAAATCATCGATATTTAATATATCAAAGGCAAATAAAAATTTCGTATGATCGTGATCCGGTGAGCTTGCGACAGACAGGCCTGCCTCTCTCTCTCTCTCTCTCTCTCTCTCTCTCTCTCTCTCTCTCTCTCTCTCTCTCTCTCTCAGGTACGCTATCCGGATGTGAGCCTCGAATGCTTCACACCACAAAAAAATTTTTCTCCGGTATTTCTTTCTTCCTTATACTGATTAACTCTTTTACTGAGGTTATTTTCAATCTTTCTTCCTTTTATTATGAATTCGCATGATCCGTTTCTTGTGGATCATGTCAAGATTAGCGAACGCACTATTTTTCAAGACGATATTATACCACTTTGGTTTATATATATATCCTTATGTACACAAATGTATATATATAAATATGGATATATATATATTATATATATATTATATATCTAATATATATATATATTGGTATATATTTTACTGTATATATAATATATATGTATATAATATAGTATATTTATAAAAATCAAAGTGTTATAACTTCGTCTTTAATAATAGTGGGTTCGCTAATCTTAACATGATCCGTTTCTGTTTTTGACACTAAAATGGCAAATATCGATTTCGTGGGGGGGGGGGGGGGGGGGGGGCGCCCCTCCCCTCTCCCCCCCCCCCCCCCCCCCCCCCCCTCTCTCTCTCTCTCTCTCTCTCTCTCTCTCTCCTCCTCCTCCTCCCCGTCCGTCGCGGCTTAGTCCTTTCGGAATGGGAAGAATTAGGGGATGTGGGGACGAGGGGCGAGAGGAATGGATTTTTCCCCTCTCTTTGTGGTACTTTCATTCCCCTTGACACTTTGAAGTTTGCCGGGAGGAGGATTGGTGGTGGTAGTGGTGGTGGTGCGATCACAAGGCGCAAGTCACGTGACGTTACTTTGGAGGTCGGCTGCGCTTGTGTTTGTTTCATTGTTGCGGCTTTTGCTCTTGTTTTGTTTACCAAATTAAACATGTGTATATATGGGGGCTTTTTTTCTTTTTTTTGCTGCAAGTAATTAGATATATTGCAACAGTTTTGTATATACTATACAGGCTCAGTTTGTTTGGTACTTTTTTGTTGTTGCAAGTAATTAGATATTGCAACAGTTATGTATATACTGTACAGGCTCAGTTTGTTTGTTTGTTTTTGTTGTTGTTGCAAGAAATTAGATATTGCAAGCGTTATATATATACTATACACTCATTTTGTTTGGATGTTTTTTTGTTGTTGCAAATAATCAGATATGTAACAGTTCTGTGTATACTGTACACTTTTTTTTTTTTTTTTTTTTTTTTTTTTTGCTGCCAATAATCATATATGTAACAGTTTTGTATACATTGTACAGCCTCAGTTTGTTTGGTACTGTAGAAGCAAACAGCGCTAACCATTTTTTTTTTTTTTTTTTTTTTGTTTTTTTTTTTTTTTTTTTTTTAAGCAAATTTAGACTCTCTCTCTCTCTCTCTCTCTCTCTCTCTCTCTCCTCTCTCTCTCTCTCTCTCTCTCTCTCTCTGACAAAGTACCAGAGCTTTACTGTTCTTTTCCCCCTTTTTGTTTTAATTTTTTTTTATTTTTTTATTTTTTACAGGATTTCTTCCTTTGAGAGGCCGGCGTTTTGCTTGCTTCATGGTTAAAGCTCTACCAGTCTTTTGTTTTGTGCAGATTCGAGCTTGGAATTTACGTTAGTTCTTGTATATCTATCTATCTATCTATCTATCTATCTATCATCTATCTAGCTATCTATCTATATATTATATTTTTTTATATAATATATACAATATACATATATATATTGTATATAATACATACAATTTATATGTGTGTGTATATATATATATATATATATATATATATATATATATATATATATATATATATAATATATATAGTATTTTTAAATGTGTATATGTATGTAAACACAATATTATATATACATATATATTTACTTACAGAGGTAACCTCCTTCCTGTATCACCAGTGTTGTAAAAATGGTATAATGAGTCGGGGATTTATTGTGGCCATGATCCGCAGACACCGAGTGAAAATGCCATCTTGCACCATTGCTTTTATTGCATTTCTCTTCTAAGTTTCGGCGTGAGGTCGTCGTCTTAGGATTTAAGATATATATATATATATATATATATATATATATATATATATATATATGTGGTGTGTGTGTGTGCTATATTATATATATATATCATATATATATATATATATATATGTATATATATGTATATATATATATATATATGTATATGTATATATTATATATATATATATATATATATATTATATATATATATATACATATATATATATATATATATATATATATATATATATAAAGCTCTTATGCGGAACTGCGTCTGGAACAGAAGTAAAATGAAAATTATGGATTTCAATATTGCCGGTCTCCTTGAAGATTAGTGGTAAACTCGTAGTGGCAGTTTGAGACTCTCTCTCTCTCTCTCTCTCTCTCTCTCTCTCTCTCTCTTTTCTCCTCTCTCTCCTCTCTCTCAATGTTGAAATTTATGAATTTCAGTATTGCCTTACCCCTTGAAGATTGATGGTAAACTCACAGTGTCTGTTTGAATCTCTCTCTCTCTCTTCTCTCTCTCTCTCTCTCTCTCTCTCTCTCTCATTATGATTCTGGGAAACCGTCGCAGATTAATTATCCTTAATCGTCAGCAGTCCCAGTAGTTCCCTGTGGACTAGAAGTTGAAAGATTTGATAGTTGTTTTGGCACTCTGTTATATTGCTGCTTCGTAGGGTACACTTCTTGTTGTTATTGTAAGATTAATGTCTTGTCATGTATGAATGAAATAGAGGAAGGTATGATGGAGGTTTAATTTGAAACGGAGGGTCAAAGTTAAGTATATATATCTGAGTTTTACCAGACCACTGAGCTCATTAACAGCTCTCCCACGGATGGCCCGAAGGGTTAGATATTTTTACATGGCTAGGAACCAATTGTTACCTAGCAACGGGACCTACAGCTTATTGTGGGATCCGGTCAGTTGATATTGAAGATGCGAAGCACGATTGACTATTGACAACCATTGAGGCAATCATTGAGAGAGAGAGAGAGAGAGAGAGAGAGAGAGAGAGAGAGAGAGAGAGAGTGGACAGGAATATTCGATTTTGCTTGCTTTAGTACAAAACTGCAAAAATTGTTTACTTGTATGTTTCTTTTTGCGTATGTTGGGGAACTCGAGTAATTATTCTCATAAATGAGAATGCACTGAATATCACTTGTGTAGTATTAGTCACAAGAAATGGAAAATAAATTTTTGTCCGGTTTTTCGAATCTACGTACGTTTAGTATTACATATCAACATACTTTAATAAAGAAATCAGCTAAGTTCTCATGTAATATATAAAATGATATCAATCTTCACATTACCTTACTGTAGATGTTATACATACTTGTGTATCAAATACCGAAATATATGATTATGATGAATACCTCTCTTACCTCTCCATTTCTTTGGCTCCCCCCTAAAATAAATAAATAAATAAATACCTCTGTATCAAATATCGAAATATATGATTATGACGAATACCTCTCTTACCTCCCCATTTCTTTGCCCCCCGTCACCTCAAAGAAAGAAATAGTTTATATAAGGCGTGAAATATGATTGGTGTGTTTTCTCTTTCTCAGATTTTTCAGGACGACAAATTTTTGCTATGGAATGAAAAAAAAGAAAAGAAAGCGAGATCACGAGATGTGATATATGAGTCTCGGACTGACAGCCTGCCCGCAAAAGCTGCTGATAGATTCGAGGATGAAAGGGGAAAAGAAAAACATTCTCTCTCTCTCTCTCTCTCTCTCTCTCTCTCTCTCTCTCTCTCTCTCTCTCTCTCTCTCTCGCTTTTAGTATTATTTCGTCTGCATTGTGAGACGTTTTCGGTTTTAAATTGAATGACTGAGATTATTCATATGCAATATATTGTTAACTGAAAAGATTTTAATCAAGTTCCTTATATTTACAGAACAAAAACAATTGTTAGAATTACACACACACCCCCCTATATATATATATATATATATATATATATATATATATATATAATATATATATAGTATATATCCATTATATATATATATTATATATATATATATATATATATATATATATATAATGACGTCGATGATCATATGAGTTAGGACTCCGGATTTATGTATTGAATTATTCTCTCTCTCTCTCTCTCTCTCTCTCTCTCTCTCTCTCTCTCTCTCTCTCTCTTCTCAGCGTTTCCCGCATTCTGCTGGATTACTGGGGCTATTTCAGACCTCCGGCTTCCATGATCCGCTCCAGCCTCCAGGATTTAGAATATAATCTTCCTTAATGTAAGAGGCGGTTCTTTGGCCTCTCTCTATTCCAGGCCTTATTCATCAGGAAGTGATTTGAATTTTTGGTTATCTGAAAGAATTTTGAATTGTCTATAAGACGGTTAATTTGTCCTTGGAATTATGAACAGATGTGATTATGAAGTCATAATGATATTGAGATTGTTTTGTAGTTACTGCACATAAAAGTGGTTTTATTTGAATTTAATTTCATGACCCGATGAATAAGATGAGAAGATTGAGTTTGGTGCTTTCATATGTAAATTTGTTTTAAATAGGGTTTATGTGATATAAGAACTGATTGGTTTTATGTAGCCACATGAGTTAAGAGGAAATTAGAAATGAAGTCTGGTGCTGTTAAATGTGAATTTTTTTTCAAATAGAGTTTTTATGCTGAAAGAATCGATTAGTTTTATGATGGTGCCAAACAAAATCTTTGTTGAATCTCATATACCTCGATGTAAGTGATTAGGTCGCACTGTAGTTGATTATAATGTAAGTGATCACGAAGACGTAAATAAACTCACATTCAATTTTAAATGATTAACAAATTGTTCAACGCGTCAAAATAGTGTTTAGTGAAAAAAATCCCTATCCACGAACTTTATTCTGAATGAGTTTGTTGACAGTGATCCGGGCAGTGACTGCTCTCTGGAACCATCCCCTTCAATCTGATGCATCTTTCATATAGCACGCTGAAATGTCACAAGTCCTCTACTGTTTTGATATGCTGTTTGTACTGGGTAGAAGGTTTGAGAGGCTGCACGTTTTCTCTCTCTCCGAGGTTGATGTTTTATTGATGGT